>NC_053023.1:655356543-655448290 GCF_003073215.2 Triticum urartu | reverse complement strand
GAACCACTTCAACCCTATACATTGTGGGTGGCATCGGATTACCGTGGAACACGGGGTTGCCCGGTTGAACGATTCTGCCCTTGGCGACATCGACCAACTCGCCGCCCACGAAGTGCAGGAGAGTGCAAGGAACGTCGGCGGCGCCCTGCGAAAACATGTAGGGCGTCAGGGATGCCTAGTCAAAGGCAAGGAGATGAAGTCCTCGACCGAGAGGCTTAGTTACCGTGATGCCGTCGAGCTCGGCTAATGTCGAGGCACCGCCAACGGCGGGCGTGCAACTGACGGAGGGGCCGCTTGCTGGCGAGGTGCCGGCCGGCGTACACCCGGGTGCATTAAGCTCCAATGCCGGCGTCGGAGACACCAATACCGCCGCCGCCGGAGACACCAATGGCACCGCCGCTGGAGACACCAATACCGCCGCCACCGGAGACACCAATGGTGCCGCCTACGCGTTGTGCGAGTTGCTGGCCGTGAAGCTGGGAATCGGGGGCGGCCCCTGTTGGCCACCCGCAATCCACGTCGTTATCCCATGAATCAAGGTAGGCATAATGCCGGTGAGCGTCGATCCCAGTTGTTGTTGCACTTGCTCTTGGACCATCTCCGGAATCCGCGCCACTTGCGCCCTGAGTGCTTCAACCTCGCGCGACTGGCTTTCCGAGCTGGTCTTTTTCTCCTTTCGCCCACCAGCGCCATAGTATGACGACCATTTTGTGGACAAGCCTTTTCCGGCCACACGACCAGCTGACGTCGGCTTATTGAGCTTATCCCTGTTTTTCATTACGTTCAACGCCCTATTCAAAGGGGTGTCGAAAGGGGAGCTCTGAGACGACCCCGCGCTACTGCTTTCTTTGTCCTGCGGAAGGAACATGAACCATTTGGAAATATTGGGGATTAATTAGAATGCAACCATATGGAGCTAATTACGCGGGGGTGTATTCCTTACCAGAACAAGCTCAAGCACCTTGGTCTTCGGATCCATGGTAAGCTCCTTTGTTACCGGGTCCTCCTTGTACCGGGCCCTGAGAAAGTTCCTGGTCTGCTTGTCACTGTATTTCTCGAAGCGGGGCGGTAGGCCTTGCTCGGCACGCTCCGCGCCCTCCTTGTCCCATACAGGCTCCGCCACTCTGTAACCGCCGGGACCGAGTTGGTGGACCCCTATGTTCAACTGCCGCATTTCTTTCCCCCACTGACTTGATTCGGAGGTTGCGGGGCTCTCGCACTTGATCTTGAACTCCTTGTAGTCATCTTCGCTCATCAAAGGATATTTCGCCTTGATCTTCTCATAACTATCATCTTTGTCAATCATTGCCTTCGCCGTGCTTTTCCAAGTAGACAGGGCCGTGCTCATCGTCGTGAGGGCGGCACCGTTCACTTTATTACCCGAGAGGCGTGTGTTTGCGAACTCAGCGGGGAACTTGTATCGTTCGTGCAGCTTCGTGAAGAGGAGGCTGCGCAAATTCCCTCGGTCCTTATGCCTTAGGTTCTCGGTGTTGATCGAGGCAGTGCTCCGGAGAATGCACCCGAGCTGAATCGAGTACCCCTTGACTACGTGTTTGGGCGCCGTCGGATGCCCGTCGGAGTTCACTTCAGTAAATTCCTCCCTGACGGTGCTGAGCACGTTCGGGCGTCGGTCCTTCCATTGCCTCTTCAGTTGGCTGCCATCTGTGCGTGCGCCGCCATCATCAGTGGTGGCATCCGCGGCGCCATCATCAGTGGTGTCATCCCCGACGCCACTAGGGGTTGTGTAGTCAGGATCGGTGTCTTCCGCGGCGTCCTCATAGCGGTGAGGTTCTTCCTCCAACTCCTGGGACAGGTCCCAGAATTGCTTGCCGCCCGAACCGCCGGCCTCATCGTTGTGGGCCATGTTTCGCTCTAAATAGGAAAAAAGTTTGGTCAAAAAGTTGGTTATTGTCAAGAAACAAGATCATGGTCTCATCATTTAGGGTTTGTCGACACCGAGGCATCCTAAAAGCTAAGCTTTTATCATTTAGGGTTTGTCGACGCCGAGGCACCCTAAAAGCCTAAGCGTACATCATTTAGGTTCTCATCGACACCGAGACACCCTATAGAAGCCAAGTTAAGTTTTCATCATTTAGGGTTTATCGATGCCGAGGCACCCTAGGTTGGGCCTAATCACTTGGCTCTATTGCCACCTATGTTGGGTTTATCATCTAGGGTTTATCGATGCTAAGGAGAATTCTAAGTTGGGCCTAATCACTTGGCTCTATTGCCACCTATGGTTTAATGCAACAAGAATGGCGGGGCAGTTGATCCTACTTAACTAAGTACTAAGATACCCCGGCCCACGCATTAGTCGCAAGTACCCCATATGTCCTATTTTTAGCAAAGTCATGCTAAAATTCACGGAAAATTTCAGCATGACCTTTGCTGAAAATAGGACATATGGAGTACCCGAATTTGCCGGAACGGAAGTTAATCGACATTCCGGCAAACTCAAGGGCCTCTCGAGGTACCTGCAAATTCATCACGACACAATGGGCGGAGACAAAACATCCAAAACATCCAAAAGGATTTGATGCATGGGCCGGGGTATTGGAGGACACTTTTTTTAGCATTTCCCCCCTTCCATCATGCAAGCAAAACTGAATGAACAGGGGCAATTTTTTGCAACCAATCACTAGAGCACAACAAACTGAATAAACAACCTCATATGGACTGTACTGCTGTACATAAGCTTGAACAAAACATTATGCATTATGCAAAGCAATACTGACATGTTTAAAAAAAGCAATACTGAAACTATTCACTATGAATATTCAGAAACAACACAGATTTCAGGCTAAGTCTTGTGGATGTACAAATATCATAAAATCTGGATATTGTAGAGCTTTTAGAAACAACACAGAATTCCTAACACTTTAGATACTGTGAGCTAAACAATAATGTCATTTATGTCTTGAATCAAACTTAAAACGAATCCTGTTGATATGTGTCCACAAGACTCTGAAACCCAAAAAGCAGCAAGAGAAAGAATTTTCTACAAATATTGAGCCTGCTACCCTTTCTCTTAATGAAAACAGTAGAGCGCCTGTCTGCCTTTGTCCCAAAAATAGAGTAAACAAACTAGTTGAAAAAGTTATCTTCTCACCATAAAAATCTGTACAGTTAAAGGCTAGCACCCTCGGATACTCTATAACAGTACTAACTAATAATGGATCTGCAGAAGGGCAGTGACAAGTATTAGCAAGCATGATGCTAAATTGCCATCTTCATTGCTATATATCAAGACCCCCAGATCACAGAGGTGAATTAACATAAGATAGAACCCTGTGACGAATCACAAAGACCGCACTGACGTCAACACGAAAGCTTATGACCATCGCTGGAAACAAAGTCTTGTAGACTTGTATTAACAAGTAACTTACTTAGTCCGATAATTACCAACTCCTGACAGTTTCAGACTACAACAGTTTTAGTTAACTGTTTTTTAAACTACAACAATTTCAGTGAACTTTTCCTCGGACTATAACATGTGATGCATAGACATTGAACTTTTGTAGGAAAAAAATAATTACTGAATGTGGCCGGTCCCAGCCACCAACAAATGTGGCCACTGCCATATCATTCAAGATATGATCCATACATCCTATGGAATGTTACATGTCTGTCTTGGATAGGATGCAGGTGTACATGGACCAGAAAGAAATCTAGTACTAAGGAATTTACAGAAGATGTGCAGTGCAATGCAAGAACCCCAAGTCTGCGACTTACCGTGGCCGATGCACGAAATTCGGTTGTAGCTGAGCTTGAGCACGCGAAGCTTCGTCAGTTCCCGAAGCCCCTCGACGTTGGCGATCTTGTTCCGCGACAGATCCAGCGAGTGCAGGCCCTTCGGCAGCAATCCGGGGGAGATATGAACTGCATGACAAATAGAACAACCCAAATTCAGTGGAGCACGGGAGCATGCGAGCATGCGGGAACGGCGGCCGCACCTAACCCTAGGTCGCCGCCCCGTGGGGGCATGGGCATGAGCGGGGGAGAGAGGGAGGGAGGGAGAGAGACTAACCAGGCCGCGCGGGGAGGCTCGCGCCACCGTCGAGGAGCGCGTCCGATGAGGCTAGCCGCCGTCGAGGGGCAGCTCCGACGAGAGAGATTTGGTGGTGGCCGGAGCGGAGACGACGGAGGGCGGAGACGGCGAGCTTGGGGGAGGCGGGGATAGACGGCGGGAAGGCCGCGGGCTTCTAGGGTTTCGAGGGAGGCGGCGCTCGGGGGGGTGGAGGCGGCGCTCGAGGGGGAGGAAGGGGGGGGGGGGGGGCGGGGGCGCGTGGGAGGCTGTGGCGCAATGGGTCGGGGCAGCGGCGATGGCGGCGCGGTGGAGGGAGGGACGAGGGAGGGAGCCGCGCGGTGGAGGGAGGGAAGTGTCTGGCGAGAGGGAGGGACGAGGGAGGGACGAAGTGTATGGATGGGGAAGATTACTAATGGCGCACCCCCAGGCGGTGCGCCATTAGAATGTTTTTTTCATAGCAATGGCGCACCAGCGGGACAGTGCGCCATAAGTATACTCTTTTTTAGATAGCAATGGCGCACCAGCCACCCGTGCACCATAAGTATGAATTTCTTTTTTTACTTTTTAAAAAATGAATATGAATATGAAACAGTAATATATTTTTTATAAAAACAGTAATAATTGTTGTTTAACAACAATTGTAGTCTACACTTTTTTATTATTATTTAAAAAATGAATATGAATATGAAACAGTAATATTTTTTTTATAAAAATAGAAATAATTTTTTAAAAAATATCATCAAATTTGTTATTTGAAAATATCATCGGCGGCGGCGATGGAGCGGGGGAGGGTGCGGGGGGTGCTCGTCGGCGGCGGTGGAGCGGGGGAGGGTGCGGTGGGTCGGCGGCTGCGGTGGAGCTAGCAGGGGAGGGTGCGGGTGGGATCGAGATCGAGATGGAGGGGGATAGCAATCAAGATGGAGGGGGATCGAGATCGAGATGGAGGGTGAATCGAGATCGAGATGGAGGGGGATCGAGATCGAGTGTCCTCATGAATTCAAAAAGTGCCTATCTGAAGCATTATCACAAACACCTATCATGCAAAATCCTTTCACAAGTAAACTTTAACATGCACCGGAAAAAATCGTGCAACAAGTATTCATCAGGAAATGGCCATCGTTATATTCTCACAATACCTAATCTAGCGCACGTACTCATCCAATGCAAAAATCAGGGGGAAAATGAACAGACAGAGGATGCAAGAGGAAGGAGGGAGGAGGTGAGGGAAGAGGGAGGAGGAAGAAGGGGGGACGTAGGAGTGGTGGCTACCTGCCTATGGATTGGTCGCCGACGTAGCTTCGGGAGGCGCTGCGGGTGGGAGCGGCTGCTCGACGGAGGGAGGCGCTGCTGGGCTCCTGTGCCGGCTGCGAGGCAGCGGAGGCTTCGGACGGCTAGGTGCGCCGCGGCGTCGGGCTGGCAGTGGTGACGGCAGGTCGTCGGCGGCGAGGACCGAGACGGCGAGGCGGGGCGCGGGGGTTGTCGGAGCGGAAGGAGGGGGCGGGGGGTGCTAATGGTGCACCACAGACACATGCGCCATTAGTAACCCAACATACTAATGGCGCATCACACAGACATGCGCCATTAGTAGTTCTGCAAAAAAGTAAAAAAAATAATTTTTATACTAATGGCGCACCGTGGCACAGTGCGCCATTACTAGTTTAAACTAGTAATGGCGCACTATGCAACGGTGTGCCATTAGTAGTTTTGCAAAAAAGTAAAAAAAAATACAGTACTGGCGCACTCTATGGCTGGTGCGCCATTAGTAGTTCTAACTACTAATGGCGCACTCTGCCCGGATGCGCCATTAGTATGTTTGAAAAAATGAAAAAAAACATTTTGTTACTAGTGGCGCACCGTGTGCCTGGTGCGCCATTAGTATATAGTAATGGCGCACCACATGTCTGGTGCGCCATTAGTGTCATTTCCATTTATAGCCCTTTTCCTAGTAGTGCCTCCACCTTGAAATAGCCCACACACGGAGCTCCCTCTCCACGAGCACGCCCGATGGGTAGCGCAGCTCCGGCACGACAGGCGGATGGTTGAAGGTCGACCCGTTGAACTGCATCTTAACTTGGTCTCGCTTGGGGAGGGCTCGGTCGCTTGGGTGTTTGAAGGTGGAGAGCATCGGATCTGGCTTGTGGGTGGGAGAGGAAGAGAGGGCACCCCATTTATAGGCCTGTGGGTGGGAGAGAAAGAGAGAAAGGATGAGAACGGCGCGTGTGTGAATCCGGGCGCGTGTGTGTATCTGGACGCGTGTGTATCCATTACGTTTTGCACACTTAAATTTTTGCACAAAAATGATGCATGGGGCGCGTGCGTGCATCTGAATCACTGCATAGCTCTTTGACAGGGCAGTGCATGTGAATCGCTGCCCTGAACCACTGCCCTGAACCACCTAGCTCGCCTCGCTAGCCTAGCTCGCCTAGCGCGCCTCGCTCGCCTCGCTCGCATGCATGCACGTCGCCGCCTCCCGCGCATGCAAACCCACGTCGCCGCCTTCATGCATGCAAGGCCTGGAAAGGCTGAGACGGGCTATTTACTGCGGTCTCAAGCCTAGACAACGAGACGGCCCAACGGTCCATCCAGCGCGCCCAGTATTTGTTAAAAAAATAATCTCCCAGCCAATCAGATTGCATCTAGCGGATCGCCCCCCTCCTCCCCGTAGATTCCTTCTAGAAGGGTTAGATCGACGGCCCTTGATCGCCCTAGGGTTAGATGAACGGTCCTTGTTCATCGCTAGGGTTAGCGGGGTTTGGGAGGGGTTTCGAGCAGTCAAAGCTATGTTTGACCAGATTTTAAATGAGCATAATAAATTAAATAAAAATCAGAAAAATAAAAAACCTGTGCACATAGTCTTTTTATGTCATATATTAATGATTTAAGTTGATAAACAAACTTTACATACATTTAAATGATAAGTTCATGTGTATTGTGTGATATCTCAAGTATCTCAAACTCTCTTGTATGAAGTGAAGAGAAGTGTTTTGGGGAAATGAACATAAAAATTTCAAAAAACTCACCACAACTTCATTTTGGAGTGACTAAGGATCCAGGCTTAGTTTTTCATTTTGATGTTTTACACTTGTTTAAGTCTTGGTCAAAGTTAAGTTCGACCAGAATTCAAATGAGCAAAACAAATTTAAAAAAAAAATCAAAAAATGGAAAACCAGCGCACATAGTCTGTACATATAGAATGTATGTGTAGGAAAGTTATTTGGCTGATTTAGACAAAGTCGAAAAAAACCTTGCTTAGAAATGAGGCCGTTTACCCTACCTTCGGACCCCTCTTTTTAGCACATTTTTCATGAAAATTTCAAAAACCTCACCACAACTTCATTTTGGATTGACTAAGAAGAATCCAGGCTTAGTTTTTCATTTTGATATTTTAGACTCGTTTAAATCTTGGTCAAAGTTAGGTTTGACCAGAATTTAAATGAGGAAAACAAAATTCAAAAAAATCAAAAAAAGGAAAAACCATGTGCTCATTCAAACATCATCCGACCGATATTTAAATATCATGTCAAACATACTTCTAACATAGGTCCAACATCATCCAACAGAAATACAACATGTCAAGTGATAAATGTTTCATAATACAACATCATCCTTTATTCATAATGTTTCATAATTATTCGTAGATAGCGTTGGGGCTTCTGTCTGTTCCTTGAGCTTCTTGCCATCACTTTGCTCCTCGTGCACCTTGTGCTCATTGCTTCTTCTCTTCTTCTCTTGGTTGTCGGTACCTTGCACGTCTTCTTCAAACCTATCATAGAGCTGTGCAAAACATAAACGGTAATAAGATCATGTCAAGTGATAGATGTACAGTAGTACTAGATCGTTGATGGCGCGCGTTGCCGCGCCCATCTATTTGTACAATAAAATAATAGATTTTTTTTTATAAATACATGGTCATACGAAACATATTAAGATTACAGAAACCATAACCTTAGATTAGTAAGTACTGGGGAAAAACTTGCATATACATGGTCGTAAAAGCAAGGTTGACATATACAAATTGCCTTGTATGCCAACATAAACAACACCATATGTAGGTAATATAACTAATGAGTATTGTTAAGATGAATAATAAGCATAAAATATAAATACCTAACATGGAACATAAATTGTAATTATAGATTGTATACATGGTGCATTAAGTAAGTCTTCACACGCCTCTACGTGAAAGGTCGCCATGCGGCAACAAAGAAGAATTAGGTGAGCCTAATGCACCTAGCCTTTTCTTGTCGAATGCATCTTCCGCCGCTGCAAGTGAAGCAACAACACCTACTGATAGATAAAAGAAATGTCCAGAATGAAGGGAATCCCCTGATGAATAATGCCAGTGCTAGTGATCATACGAACCAGTATACATTATGTAGTGGCAAGTACTGTTGTACACTACACTGTCTCCTCAGTTGGTAGTTCTACGGCTAGAGAGCACAATTGCACATGCATAGGCTAGTATGGCTGTGCATAATATGGTGAGAATTTTATGGTCAGTTTTTGCACTGGGATTTTCAACCAAAGCGGAATGTACGTTACTGTCAGATTCGTGATTGTTGTGTGCCTGGGGAGACCTGTAGCTTACCATTAGGGCGCGTACCTATCTATTTTTACAATAGAATGATAATAACTGTCAAAAATATTTAAAGGAATATGACCTTTATAATCTAGCAATATGCAAAAGCAAATATATACTGAAAGATAAGTCAAGAAATAATTTAGGACTACGCAGAATGAAAAATATGGCTCTCAATATATCTGAACATGAGAAAAATAGAAGTGAATTAATACACACCATGAATAGTCATTCATAACGGCGAATCAATCTTGCATTTTTTAGGGAGGATCTCAAATGCATAGTAAATTCTAATGATTGTTTGGTTCAATCAATTTCTAAACCTTTGCTGTAGAAAATACAGGTTTAAGTTTCAGTGCAACAAGGTATGGTATAAATATTCACCAGCTAACATAAAAATGGGGATGAGAAGAAAAACTTGAGGATACAATTAAGGCAGTTTAATTTATGAACATGGCATGTCATCGCAGACTCTTAAAGCTTGCACTGAGCCTATAGTATTTGATCAATATTTGTGATCGGTAGCTATATGGAACACCAAAATTATATAGCAGTAACTTATTTCCACCACGGAGATACTCATGATTACACACCAACAACAAATTAACAGACCATATAATATACAGAAACGGTGCCATCCAGTGGCCAGTAATATCAAAACAAGCGCTTAGATCACATCCTGCCATAACCCTACATCACATCCACATCAACATCTCATGCACCATCCTCCATGAATTTACATGAACCAATTGTTAGAGCTAAACTTATATTTTCAGATCCAATTCCAGTAACGGAGTATTGGATGGACCAAATTCAACTAATACTGATTTGTTTCAGCAATACAAATATGTTAACTGTTGAAGTGACTTTCAATTACAGCCCTATGCTATTCCTACCGGCTTCATCCAAGAAACAACGTGTCTTGATGTAAGGAAGAAGAGGTGCTGTAAGTCCTACAGCCACATGTAATTAGTGTGAATCAGTAAATCGTATATCTTGTTTAGAGCTTATTCTCAACAATAGTCAATAGTAGCAGTGTTTGAGACTCTGGAAAATCGTGGGCACCCATACATGGATAATAAGATGAGATATGTGAGTACATTTATACTAACCTGGGGGGCAACCTAACTAACCACAAGAACCAGTTCGGCAGTTCCAATACCTCAACCGAGATGGGAGAACACCTGCAGTATCAATCAGAAGGGATATAGCTCAGTAGTAGTAGCAACTGGATGGAAGATGTGAGGAAGGAGAGGTGATAACTTTGCAGCGGCAACCTGGTGAGAAACATGGTTAGCAGAGGTGACATTGCCAGGTAGGGAGGGGAAGGAGGAGTAGCATGGTGGAGATTATATAGATGCGCATCGACTAAAGAAAGAAGATCAATCGAATAAAGGAAGAAACTGAATCAGAATCGTAAGCGACCTGCAATAATCGGTTGACGGCCAGTAGCGCACATGAATTGCGATTAATGCCACATCAACTGCGATGGATTGCGTCCTAAATCACCGGCGGGTGGATTCTAATTGCAACCGACGCCTCGGCCCCCGTCCCGTGGCATCACCGTCGCGTCGTGTGGACCCGCGACACAAGAACTGGATCACGCCCACTGGGATGTGTTTCCTCGCTCGGTCCAGAAGGGTGGGTATGCTTGCGGTGGATCCCCTCGCGCGCCTGCCGTCGACTGAATCCCTCGCGCGCCTCCCCTCCGCTCGATCGACGCGGCCGCCGCATCCTCTGTATCCAGCGAAGAGATCGCTATTCTGGACCTTCATTACATAAACGGGCCGAGAAAACAGGCCCAATATACCAGGGCCCACGGTTTCGGCCTCTGGAGTAGCACCCCATTAGGACAGCTGGGCCAACAATTGAAAGATGCGCTGGAGGTGGCTGTATACATCAGATCTGACGGCCAAAAACATCCAAATCGGTAAAACGGACGATCAGAAATGCAAAACGCCGAGAGGGCTCGCTTTAGGTTCGGTTATACTGTCCTAAATTTGACCCTTGCAAGATTTACATACCTAGAAAAATTCACAACAACAAAAGGTTGGTCACCATTTGGAGCCTCATTTGAATCATCATTTGGAGCCTCACTTGGATCACCATGATCATCATTTGGAGCCTCACGTGAATCACCATTTGGAGCCTCACTTGAATCATTATTTGGAGGATATTTTGGATCATCGTCAAAATCATGCGGCTGTTGACCATCATCATTTGGAACCTCGTCAAAATCCTCATCTGATGAAACCGGTTGTTGACCATTATTTTCATCATCTGTTGAGGCAACCGGCTGCTGACCAACATTTTCATCGAAGCTTTCATCGAAACTCCCTCCGAACGCTGGATCTACTGTGTAATTACAATACTTACCAAAATGACCAGACCCACCACACCTTGTGCACTTACGCTTCCTCGCACCAAGTCCAGCTCCTTCGCTGCGAGGTCTGATTCGACTCTTCCTTGGTCTACCTGCTGCTCTCTTCAGAACTGGAGCGCAAAGCTTGAATCCAGGGTCCACCATGTCCCATTGTTGTTTTCCCTCCATAGCAGGCAAGGCATAAGCATATGTGGCTTTGAACCTTGCAACAGAGTAGTAATCATGCACATACTGCTGTATGTTTCCTGCTGGACCTGCGAGAGAAGTGATGAAAAACAAGGCATGAATGCATGGCAACCCAGTTATCTGCCATCGCCTACAACTGCAAGTACTAGCTTCTAAATCCACTGGATATCTCCATTCCCTCTTCTCTTTATCCAAATATGATATCTCTGCTGTGGTACCCGAGCAAAGAGTCATGTTCATTTCCAAGCCTGTTGTCTTCTGCTTTAGTTCATTCATCACGGCAGGGATGATAATGTGGCCCATGAATTTTGCCTCGGCTATTCCTGCACGATAATAAAATTTTTGCATGTATTTTATCCTTATCCTGTCAAGCAAATCCATCACATAATGACCCTTTAGTTTCCGGATCGTTGAGTTGAAAGACTCTGCTAGATTATTGTGCACATAGTGAACTTTGCCCACTTCACTGAATTGGCTTCTGGCCCATAACTTGGAGTGGTGTGTTTCCAAGTATTCTTTCACTTTGGGATTCATGTATAACTGCCTCAAGTGGTAGTTGTGCTTCTTCACACTGCAAGTCAAAGATGCTGGCCATAAATTGTCGGTATACACATTTCCTTTTAATTTCTTCATGAAATTTGCAGCAAGGTGACGCATGCATTCCCTATGCTCTACTCCAGGGAACACATTGTCCACGGCCACTTCTGAACCTTTACAGGCATCTGTATGAATGACCAACCCATTGGGATGTGCAATAGCCCGGCGCAGATTATACAAAAACCAAGTCCAGCTCTCCTCAGACTCTGTCTCCAGCACACCATAGGCAATTGGAAATACAAAACTGTGTGCATCAACTGCACAAGATGCTACTAACTGTCCTTTAAACCTCCCTGTGAGAAAAGTGGCATCAATAGCCAAATAAGGCCTGCAGCCTGCCAAAAAACCCTGGCGACAAGCCTCAAAGCAGACAAAAACCCTCCTAAAGCATTCCTTGGTCTTTGTCACTCCCCTGAATGTGTACTCCACGGTGTGGTGATCAATATCTACAATACTACCTGGGCTTGTCCTCTCCACTTCACCTTTGAATGAATACAACAATTGAAAACTTTCCTGCCAGTTACCATAAACAGAATCCATAGCATGTTTTTTACCATTGAACAACCTCATGTATGGTAAATCTATCTTGAACTTATCTTTGATGTTATTCTGCAATTCCTTTGGACCCACTTGCTGGTTTTCTTTCACCCACTTCTTTACTTCTTCTGCCACCCATCTTGACTTGGCTCTACTGATTGTATCCTTCCTAAGGGTTGATTCCTAGCATGTGTGCTTAAAAGGGTTCACTTTGACCTGAACATTAGTGCTATTCCACATTTTAGATGCGAGCAGCCTCCATGGACAACCCTCAGTCGGACAGTGCACTCTATAACGTACTTGATCGCTCTTGTCAACTTTGAAAGTACGTTCTACCTTGATGCAGTATGTCACAAGTGCATTTCTACACTCATTCGTGGATGCAAAAACTATACCTTCTTCCATATGAGGGTTCAAAGGGTCCCATTCAACAACTGCAAGGTCTTCGTCCTCACCCATCGCGTCATCATCCACATGGACTGCATTGTGAGCCTCATCTTGGTTTTCAGTCCGAGGTGCCCGTCGTAAATTCCGAATAACATCAGAATATAGCTTCTCTTCATCAACCCCAGAATTGTAGCCATCAGGCTCCACTTCAAGGGGGACCCTACTACTGTTGCCCACACTTGTCGAGCCACCACGTCGCCGTGCACCAACTGAATTGTTCTGGCTAGAGATGCCATTACGATGACTTGGTTCTCCCCGAGATGTTGCACCCGCCATCCTAGGTCCAAATGCCTGCTCAAGCACATCAACTTGCGGCCTCACATGAAAATTATCTTTCTCTTTATGCCTAACAAACATGGTAGCTAGCTCTTCATCATTACTAACTGTCACCCAATTCTTTTCCCCATCATAGTATTTGTATACCACTTCATCAAGCAAACCCCAAGGATATTGGCTACAAATTACCTCCCCAAATTTTCTGAAACTCCAATTACTAGCCATTGGCAACCGATAATCAAAACCTCCTTGGTATTTCTTCTTATCCTTTGCATCGAACATGTACCGGTCCCTTTTAATGTGCACCATGAAAGCAAACCGCAACTCCATCCTAACCGGCGAAAAACAGACACGCAATCAGCACACTAATTGGGCAAACGTACTCGAATCGAGTGTTCAAATGCACAACTAAGCTCAATCTAAACAAGAGGCGAGACTTACCCCTCGGGAACCTAGTCGTGGACGCGGCAGATCTCCGGCCCGATTCCTGCCTCGCCAAATACTCCGGGGTCGCCGCTGCTCACCATTTCTCCCTAGGGTTCTTCCTCCTAGTTCAAATAGCTCCAGCAGCCCCCCACCTTTGAGCGCTCCGGCCGGGCGCACGGAAGGAGGCCGCGCCGCAGATCGAGCAGGTGGTGGGCGCCCCACCCGTGGCGTCACAGGAAGGTGGTGGGCGTCACAGGTAGCCGTGGAGCATAGGCGCAGTGCGGTAGCGGCGGAGCAGGCCGTGCAGCTGGTGGCGGGGCAGGTGCTGGCCGCAGCGCAGGTGGCGGCGGCGGCGCAGGACAGCCGGCTGGGCGGATGGGTGTGAGCTAGAATGATTTGGGGATTTAGTTGCACGGGCCTACATGTCAGCTCCGGAACCACGTCCACACGGTCCCACGTGTAAGCTCCAGACCCACAACCACTAACGCCGGCGGACGGAATGGACTCAAATATGGCCATTTGGCCTCGTCATAGTTGTTGTGCTCGGACTAGGGGCAAAACTGAGTACAATTCGCATCTGAGGGCAAATCTGAGCACATGGATACCACCGAGGGCAAAAGGATAATTAACCCTATATTAATTTATAGAGAATGTACATTTTAATCTTTGTATTAATGCAATGATACACAATGCTTTTGCGTATTCAACCAAAAGTGCATTGGGCTAGGTCCTGTCTCAAGGTAATCACATTCATTGCATTATAAACCTACAAGGAGTACCGGATTTCCTCCATAAAAGGGTAATATTTATGGATTTTTGATACACACGGCATTAGTGTGAAGATATATTTTCTAGAGAAGCATAGGGGTGGTGCATAGTGAGGACAGATGGATAATTTCGGTATGGACATGTAGTTTCAGTGAGAGTATCTGCTCCGATAACTGTCGTCGTTGTGAGATGCTTGAGAAGCCATGGATCCGCCACACCGTTGGCTAGGAGTGGAAGCTCGACACCTCGGCTATGGTTTAGGTTAGGGTTTTTAGTCCTTGCAGGAGCAGCGCTCGGACGGATGGCGGCGCTTCATCTTCAAGTTGGGCTTTTGGGTTTCTATCCTCCTCGAATTCACCCCTTAGGATGGAGTCGACGAAGGTTCGGCGTGGATAACTGCCATCTTTTTGGGGCGGCTAGGTTAGGATTTCTCGCCGTACATGTGTAGCGACAAGATCTGTTGTCAAGTGCTACAGATTGATTCAAGGGTTCAACGTCGACGACTGCAGATCCAGGGCATGCACCGACCCTTAGGGGCATGTACTGGAAGAGTTCTCGGTTGTCATCGACAAGGTCATGTCAACTTCAGTATGGAGCAGCGACAACGACGCATCTGTGGCTTTTTCTGACGATGGTAGTGGTTGCATAGTGGTCCAGGGAGTTCAATATAATTTTATTATGTATGAGATGTTTTGTACATCTGATGAATTTTTATTTAATATAAGACATTTTTGCAAAAAAAGGAAGTACTTATAATAGAATGGTAATGTCTCATGTGTTCCGACGATACTTTGCCACAGGTCTCTCCTCGACACAACTACATACATGGCGGTGCCTGGTGGTATAGCGTTTCCCTATTCCGTGGGCGTAATGTGTGTCGAGTGTGGACAAAATAAAAAAAAATTGGATGGAAGAGGGTGAACCAAATGTGCAACCCTAGAAACTATTGGGCCAGCCTAATGCTTCTTTTTCTCCATCGGCCTTGGGAAGGTTATGGAAGCTTCTTGATACCCTGCTCCCCTGATGCATAGCGCACGGCTCAAGAGGCGAGGATGGCCCATGGAGAAAATGCCATGTTGATTGAGAAGATTATAGGCACATGAAGAATAAAGCTTGAGGGCCAAGAAGCAAACTTCGATGCTCACAATATTGCTAAAAATTCTCTAGACCAAGTACCAGGTCGCCATGTGTAAGGCCTTTCGACCCAGGCCCCGAGCTAGGTAAACTCTGCTATAACTATTAATAAAGCTCGGGTGATTTCTCCAAAAGAAAAAGAGGCTAGGTTTCTTGATCTCATGTCCTCTTTTTTACCTTATATAGGCCCGGCTGAAAATTTCATCTGAATTACACGGCAAACTAGTTAATGCAAAATTTTCATGTATGTATATACCGGAGTTATTTATCCAAAACCATCACACTTGGGGCTAGGGTAACAAGTCAGTACCAGATTTGAGCCAAGTCACAAAAAACCACCAGTTCCGAGCCTAATACGTAACGCGGAGCACTGACGGGCTGATTTGGTCGCGAAAACAGCGAAACCGACAAATGGGACCCACCTGTCAGAACGATGTGGCATGCCTAAGGCCCACCTGTCGGCCTCTCTCTCTCTCTCTCTCTCTCTCTCTCCCCAAGCACCTTCTTCCTCACCAACCTAGCCATATCCATCGCCGCCGCCGGAGCCTTACCCCGGCGAGCCACCCCACCACCAGAGAGCCTCCCCGCCGCCCTAGCCACCTAATTCGCCGTCCCAGCCACCTACAACCCGCGGTCACAAGCCACTACCCCGGGCAGGATCCAACCCCAGCCGCACCTCCAGCTCTTGTCCGCCCCGCCACCCAGACCACTCCCGAGCCGCTGTGGCTAGCCGTCTAGGGCCGCGCCGCCACACGGAGGGCTTCACCGTTGTCAGAGTCAAAGGCGTGGCCGCGCGTGCTAGGAGGTGTCTCGATGCCAAGCACCTCTTCGGGGCCAAAGGTCGTCGGCGCGCTTTGGTCTGGGAAGCCACCATGGGCACCGCCGCAAGTGTGGCCGTGGCCTTGGCGCTCCACGACGGCACACGCGGCAAGGGCCGCGCCGCGAGCACGGGCATGACTAGCACGCTCCACCACGGTGCACCACTGACCAAGGCCTCTGGCGGTCACCGTGAGCACGGGCGCGACCATGGCGCTCCACCATAGTGCATGCGAGCATGGGCACGGCCAAGGCCAATGGGCGAGCGCCGCGAGCACGAGCGCGGCTAGGGCCTCCCGGCGGGCTGCGCGAGCACGAGCGCGACCAAGGCCAATGGGCGGGCGCCGCGAGCACGAGCGCGACTAAGGCCTCCCGGCGGGCGCCGTGAGCACGGGCGCGGCCAGGTCTCGGGTGACTGTCGGCTAGCAAGGGCGGCGAGCGGCGCTGGTGACGTGCGGTGTGCAGATGTCAATCAGCGCACATTACCTGTTTGTTGAAATGTCCAGGAGGAAAATGCCTAGGAGAAAAAGGAAAATGGAAAAAAGATAAACACTTGAGTCATTTACAGGTGGGACCCTCGTCCGACTCAGCATATTGTCCACACAAGCACGCCACGTCAGCCTGGCAGGTGGGCCCAACTTGTCAGTTTCATTGTTTTCATGAGCTTATTAGACAATCAATGCTCTTCGTTAGTCATTAGGCACATAGTTGATGGTTTTTTGTAACCTGGCTCAAATCTAGTACTGACTTGTTACCCTAGCCCCAAGTGCGGTGGTTTTGGGTAAATAACTCTATATACCATTGGTGGATTTGAGTAAAGTCTCCAAGACTAATAAAGGTGATATTTGTGCTTGGGCGCTAAAGAAAGTTAGGGCTGACATGCAGGAAAATGCATGAAAGTTAGCTCGGTCATACTAACATTTTCAGGAGTTAGCCATGTACATTTTCTTGCTTTATGCATTGACGTATGGGACCAGCTACCGGTCAGTTGACTGAAAATAAAATTTAGGTCAGTGGCCTGACCCAAACTTGTTTCAGTCGTGCACAGTGCACTTATCGAGCTTCATACTCATGCATGTGCATGTTGCATGGCATCCTACGGCTTAAATTTTGCCAACTGCGCTGGCTGCATGCAGCTGCACTTATCACGTCGAGAGCAAGTGAAAGCCATGCACGCCCACAACTCCAACTTGGAGCCTCCAAGCTAACTGGCCCATCCCTTTTTCACGCTTAGATGACTTAGACTTTCTCACACTGATTAACACAAGTACTCTACAAAGTCCTGCTCCCATAGTAGTTCCTAGAAGCACATAAAACAAACAATGACAGAAAATTGCACACAATTCGCATGGAAAGTGCAGCTTTTCATAATATGCAAAAATAAGCATATAGTAGTGCAATTTTTAGACAGTGGTATGAATTGTACACACATTGCATAAAAAATGTTATGGGGGCTATTATTTGATAGGCGCCTAGTTTTTTGGGGCATTCTGTCAAATCGTCTCCACCACCCAATCAAGATCCAAAGGCCCAGCCTTCTTCTTTCTCTAGCCTTCTTTCCCCTATACTAATACTACCCCCCCAAAAAAGTTTTCTAGGCAACAAAGAATTAGTGGCATTGATATTACCCTTTAAGAAAGAATAAAATAAGAAACTACAAAGAATAGTGGCAAAATTTGTGCTATTTTATAATATGCAAGAATAAGCATATAATGGTGGATTTGTTTTTGCAAAAATAAGTTTTCTAAGAAGGAATAAATTAGTGGCATTGGTATTACCCTTAAAGAAGAAGAAAATTCAACATAATGAAGTTTTCTAAGAAAGAAAGAATTAGTGGCATTGGTAATACCCTTTAACAAGAAAGAAAATAAAAGCTAAAACAAAATAAAAATAATGAAGTTTAGTAATTAAAAATAAACTAGTGGTGTTGGTATCACCCTTTAAGTATTTTTATAAAAAACAAATCAAATGTCAGGACCCCGATTCCAAGTCACATCGATCTAGCCGGTAACACCTCATATCACTTTGCGGCCTCACGCACGGTATCCCCACGGGTGTCGCCTTACCATGGCCCGGGACCGTTTGCGCCTTTTGGCTCACGTATATGATAGTGTCGCTAGCATCCATATGATAGAGAACCCGGGCCGACATGGCTAGTCGTGAACCCAAAGCGACACAGACCTATGGGGACAGGCATACATGAATCACATCGAGCATGTCGGTCAACAGCGTGTGAATCTGGGCTGTAGCACTGGGCTAACAGGACTCCGGGGAACCCGGGCTGTAGCAGGCTAGGCAGGACTCTGGAAGTCACCGCATGACATTTCCCCGAAGGGAAAAACATAGGAACGAAGTGAAACACATGCCGGCCAGTCAAGTGTCCTGAGCAGTAGTGCTGGGCTAGCAGGACTCCGGTGAACCGGGCTGTAGCGGACTACTATGCTCAAGGAGCACTAGACTACATTTCCCCATAAGTGAGGCTGCCGAGGATAAACAACTATATTGTCGGATCCCACACATACCAAGCATTTCAATCATACACACAATATGCTCGATATGTGTAAATACAACATGGCATCACAACAAAACTCTACAACTCAAGTACTTTATTTAAAGGCCCCGGAGAGCCATACATAACATGTTCATACAGGTAGGGGTCACAAGACCCGACACTCAAGTCATACAAGAATACAAGCACATGCGGAAGCAAATAAGTCTAGGTACAGACACTAGAAAGAAAGAAGGCTCGTCAAAGCCTGACTATCTACATAGGGCCCTCCATGGCCAGAATCACCACCTGGGTGGCAAGTTACTCATCGACGTCGAGGTCTACATAAAACCCATCGGAGGGGGCGGTGTTGTCGTTTGAAAACAGTAATTGAAGCAACATGAGTACAAAGGTACTCAGCAAGTCTTACAACAGATCCTACTATACATGCTCATTCTCAAGAAGGTGGTGGAGTTATTGCAGCAAGCCAGCTTTGACTCTTGGCTAAGCTATCCTACGAGACACCACTGTAAAATAGTTTTCGCACACGAGTCCACTAATCACCAACACAATACTCCACCGGGGATCCTCCCTCATCATCCTACGAGAGGGCCATCCTCGGTACTCACACTTATCTTGAGTCTTTTAGTAGTAACCATTATCTTGCCTATGAACTGTATAGGCAACCAAGTAGTCCTTTACCGCGGACGCGGCTATTCAAATAGATGATGTTAACCCTGCAGGGGTGTACTTCTTCATACACGCTCTCACCACTTATCGTCGTTTACACGACGTGTACTCGGCAACCTTCAAGCGGAAGCCCAACGAGGGTGTCGGCCACGGCCTATCTAAACACTCAAGTCTCTAGTCCAGGTTTATCGCCTATCCAGGTTCCATCCGCAAGGAGTCCGTCCGAGGTTTCCACATACGGCCCCAAACGATGTGTACAGGGTCCCGAGACGCCAAACGGGCACCCGGCATGCCTGGCCACGGTGTATCTACCGCATCATAGCCCACCCCTAGGGTCAGCGCTACGCACGGCCGCCAACGCATAACCTACAAACACCAGAAACTAGTTGCAACTCATGGACAGAGTACTAGAGTGGTTAAGAAGCCGAGAGTGTCAATTAAGGATCCCAATGCCTGGTAGTAGCTGATTCTTAAATCACACATACAGATCTCAGTTCTTAGGGACAGCCTCAATGAAACAAGCCACCATGTACTCCTACATGGCCTCTCATCGATACCTTTACCAAATCATTTCACTCTAGCCCATCACCCAGATGAACCAGACCTGACACAACTCTAAGCATAGCAGGCATAGCAAGGTAGGAAACACATACATGGCTCAATCAACTCCTACACATGCTAGTGGGTTTCATCTAGTTACTGTGGCAATGACAGGTCATGAAGAGGATAAGGGTTCAACTACCGCAGCACACAGCAGTTTGAAACGTTGTTGTCTTAATGCAGTAAAGGAGAGCAGAAGCGAGAACATGGGATTGTATCCATATGATCAATGGGCCTGCTTGCCTGATGGAGTAGTAGTAGGGTACTGCCCTTCAGTTGGATACTCGGAGGCAGAACCTACCACGAAAGACACCACAGAACACAATCATCACATGGCAATATGCAACAATATGATGCATGCTATGACATGGCAATATGAGGTGTCCTGCCTAATGCAATGTGAAACAAGTTGGTTTGGGTCCATTTGAATCAAAGATTCAAATGGAAGCTTACGTTCTTAAGCATTATAAGTGTATTAGCTTGTTTCACCTAAACAGCAAGTTTAAAGTGTTTTGTCATGCATGAAACCATTACAGATGGAAAGATTGAATTTTTCTGATCAAATTTTATATATAAATCTTTGCATTTGGAGTTACAGATTAAAAGTTATGAATTTTTTAAGTTTGTAATATTTTCTGGAATTTCCTATATAAGAATAATTCTAGTAAATGATTTATTGCGTTAGCACTAGGTCATGCCGACATCAACAGGTCAACAGGCGGCTCGGGTCAAACCTAACCAGTGGGACCCACTGGTCAGTGACTAACCTAACTAACCAAGTTAATTAACATTAATCTAATCCTAACCTAGGTTAGTTAAGGGCCTGGGGCCACATGTCACTGACACAGAGTTAGTTAGCGAGGTCATTAACCCCTAACAGTGTGATTAGCACTAACTAAAGATTAAACTATTTTAGTTAGGGGCCGGCCCCACATGTCATTGACTTAGGCGGGGAGGTCAAACTAGGGTCAACCCGGGTCAAACTCACCGGAGTTGACCCGGGGCTCGTCGCCGGCAAGGCCAGGGACGGCAGAGGGGTGTGGGTTTCCTCCTCCGGCGACCAATTGGCCGGCGGAGGGCATGTACGTGACGCGGGCACTCGTCCGCGTCGAGTGGTGTAGGTGGTTGGGCCTGGGGTGGCCGGAGTCGTCACCGGCGTCGACCTTGGCGGTCGTCGGAGCTCGGGTGAGCTCGGGGTCGTCATTGTGACGGTCGTGGTGGCTCATGCGGGGCATGTACGTACTCTACGCGGCGTGGGGAGGAAACTGGGCACGGCGGTCGGGCCATTAGATGGTCGGAGACTCGTCAGCGGCGAGCACAGGTGGCGGTGCATGCGAGCGAACTCGAGGCGGCGCGTACGGTGCACGAGAGCTAGAACGGAGAGGGGGAGAAGGATCAGTGGTTCACTGCGAGTGCAGGGGAGCAAACGGCGAGCTTGGGGAAAAGCTGGAGCGGTCGAGGTAGCGAGGGGGATATCCGGCGATGGCGGATCGGGACGAGCTCGGTGCAGCGTCTCCGGGGCGAGCGAGCGATCGGGGATCGGTCGAGGCGAAGCAGTGGATCACGGCGAAGCTTGTTGGCACGGCGAGGCGACGAGTGGACGGCGGTGGCTGCGGGTTTCACGACGGCGCGGGCGCGGCAGCATCGGCCATGGCGTCGAGGGAGTGAGGGAGTGAGGAGGGGGGAGTGTGAGGTGTCGGGCAGACCAGGGCGACACCAAGGAGGCGTTCGCGGCGTCGAGGCGGTGGCCAGGCGAAGCAGACGAGCAGGGTGGTGGCGTGGCGAGCTCGGGCGCGTGTCCCTCCTCTGCCTACTGGCAGAGGTAGGCGATGACTGGCGCGGGCCAGCACAGTGCTGGGCCGGCCAGTGGGCTGCCAGATGGGCTGCTCCAGATAAGTGGCTGGATCCTTTCTCTCTCTCCTTTTTTCTGTTTTCTATTATTTCTGTAACTTCAGGGCTTTATTAAAAATGCCAGGGCATTTCCAAAAACCATAAAACTAATCATGGCTACTGCTTAGAATATATCCAACAGTAAACATTTTAGTTTATGATTATTTGAGCATTTAAATTATTTTATAGCATTTAAATGCCCAAATGCAAATACTATATGAATTAATCCAATGACCCTAAGATGTCCTAGAAAAGTATGCACCATTTTTTGTCAAAGGTTTTAACCCAAAACAAAAAGGGTGGACCTTTTAGAAGGGCATTTCAGGTTCATTGAAAAAGTTTTTAGTAAACCCTAGTTGTTCCAGGGGGTGCTGGGGGTTCTGTCATCCCCATTTCAGTTTTCTGGAAAATTAAACATGATGCAGCACTCTAATGCATGAACTAGCTAGGGTGTGACAACTCATCCCCACTCAAAAGAATCTCGTCCCGAGATTTAGGATCCGTTGGGAAGAAGGTGGGGCACTCGAGTCGAAGACGATCCTCCCTTTCCCAAGTGGCTTCCCTTTCAGTGTGGCGTGACCATTGAACCTTAAGAAACTTGATGTTATGGCGTCGGGTGGTACGCTCGGCTTGATCAAGGATACGAACGGGATATTCCCGATATGAGAGATTATCTTGTAGATCAAGCGTTTCGTGGTCCACTCCACGGATAGGATCCGCGAAGCAACGCCTGAGTTGAGAAACGTGGAAGACATCATGAACTCTGGAAAGATGCGGAGGTAGTTCCAATTGGTAGGCAACTTCTCCTCGTTTGGCAAGAATGCGAAAGGGTCCAATGTAACGAGGAGCCAATTTTCCTTTGATACCGAAATGATGGGTTCCCTTTAACGGAGTAACCCGAAGGTAAGCCTTCTCGCCGACTTCATAAGTCATGAGCTTATGTTTACGATCATATTGGCTCTTTTGATGAGATTGGGTTGTTTTCAATTTCTCACGAATAACGCGAACCTGCTCTTCTGCTTCCTGAATCATATCCGGGCCAAAGAGTTGTCTTTCCCCGATTTCTGACCAGTTAAGAGGCGTTCAACATTTTCTTCCATAGAGAACTTCGGAAGGAGCTTTGCCCAAGCTAGCTTGATAACTATTGTTATAAGCAAACTCCGCGAATGGAAGGCATTTCTCCCAATCCATTCCGAATGAGATGACCGAAGCTCGGAGCATATCCTCCAGGATTTGATTGACTCGCTCTACTTGACCACTTGATTGGGGGTGAAACGCGGTGCTAAAAGAGAGACGAGTTCCGATAGCATTTTGGAAACTTTCCCAAAATCGAGAGGTGAAGAGACTCCCACGGTCTGAGTTAATTTCCAATGGGACACCATGAATAGACACTATTCGGGAGATGTATAGCTCAGCTAGCTGGCTAGCGGTGATACTCTCACGAACATGTAGGAAATGGGCTACTTTGGAAAGACGATCGATCACGACGAAGATAGCATTATTCCCTCTCTTGGTCCTGGGAAACCCAGTAATGAAATCCATACTGATTTTATCCCATTTCCATTCGAGAATAGCCAAAGGTTGAAGGGTGCCAGCAGGCCGTTGATGCTCTGCTCTAACACGACGACAAACGTCGCAGCTAGCAATGTATTGAGCAATTTCTCTCTTCATCCTAGTCCACCAAAACCTCTGGCGTAGGTCTTGATACATTTTAGTACTACCGAGATGAATAGTGAGAGGGGATTCATGAGCTTACTTAAGGATCAGTTGTCGTAGTTGTTGTTTCTTGGGAACCACCAGGCGGTTCTCAAAGAAGACAACACCTTGATCGTTCACAGAGAAACACGTAGCAGCTTCGCTAGCAATGTTCTGCTTGATCCGAGATATACCCTTGTCATACCGCTGGGCGGTTATGATCTGATCCATAAGGGTCGGTTTCGCCACCAGGGTGGATAGGAATCCTTGAGGAACAATGTGAAGGTTAAGCTTACGAAATTCCTCGTGGAGAAGTGGTTGACTTTGTTGTAACATCAGGTTGTTACAATAAGATTTACGACTTAGCGCATCAGCCATGACATTGGCTTTGCCCGGGGTGTAAGTTATTCCTAAGTCGTAATCCGAGATCAACTCGACCCAACGTCTTTGCCTGAGATTCAAATCCGGTTGGGTGAAGATATATTTCAAACTTTGGTGATCAGTGAAGATCTCGCAACGATTACCGAGAAGGTAATGTCGCCAGGTTTTAAGTGCATGGACTACAGCTGCAAGCTCTAGATCATGTGTGGGATAGTTTTCCTCATGGGGGTGTAATTGCCGTGAAGCATAGGCAATTACCTGACGATCTTGCATGAGTATGCAACCTAGCCCTTGTCGTGAGGCGTCACAATAGATAATAAAGTCCTTGGAGAAATCTGGTGGTACCAGTACGGGAGCAGTTGTCAGGCGTCTTTTCAGTTCTTGAAAGCTGAACTCGCACTATGGGGTCCACTTGAACTTTTTATCTTTCTTGAGGAGTTCAGTTAGAGGTTTAGCAACCTTGGAGAAATTATCGACGAAGCGGCGACAATAGCTCGCTAAGCCAAGGAAGCTCCGAACTTGCTTGACCGTTTCAGGTGGAGTCCAATCAAGGACGGCTTGAACTCGCTCGGGATTGACAGCAATACCCTTACCAGAGATTACATGGCCTAGATAGGTCACTTCTGGCAACCAAAATTCACACTTGGAGAATTTGGCATAAAGGCGATGCTCTCAAAGTTTCGTCAATACCAGCCTTAGATGTTCGGCATGTTCTTCCTCGCTCTTGGAGTAGATGAGTATATCATCGAGGTATACCACGACGAATTTATCCAAATACTCCATGAAGACCGAGTTCATTAACCAAGAGAAGGTGGCTGGGGCATTGGTTAAACCGAAGGACATGACGGTGTACTCGTATTGGCCATAGCGAGTAACAAAGGCCGTTTTGGGAATGTCCCCGTTTCTGATTTTGATTTGATGGTAGCCCAACCTCAAATCCATCTTGGAAAAGACTGAGGATCCAGCGAGTTGATCATACAGATCGTTGATCCTGGGGAGTGGATACTTGTTCTTGATAGTGACCAAGTTGACAGGTCGGTATCTACAACCATCTGATCGGTTCCATCCTTCTTCTTAACGAAGAGGACGGGGCAAGCCCAAGGAGAGGAACTAGGACGGATGAAACCCTTTTTCAAGGACTCATCGAGTTGGTTCTTAAGCTCGGCTAGTTCTAAGGGTGCCATCTTATAGGGTCTTCTAGAAATTGGGATGGTTCCTGGAACAAGGTCTATCACAAACTCGACATCCCTGTCAGGTGGAACACCTGGAAGTTCTTCTGGAAAGACATCCGGAAAGTCTCAGACTACCGGAATATCTTCAAGGTCTGGAAGGGGGTTGGCATTTAGGGAGTAAAGCTGGCACTTGACCACTCAAGTTAAGACATTGACTGTCTTGCCCGATGGGTGAGTAAGTTGAACAGTTCTAGTAGAGCAATCAATCTTAGCATAATGGGCTGACATCCAGTCCATACCCAAGATGATGTTTATGCCCGAGGACTTGAGAGCTATTAAAGATGCAAGGAAGACAAGTCTATCGACAAGAATTTCATTCCCATGGCTTACTCTAGAGGTTTGCCATCTAGAGCCAGGGGTTTGAATTTCCATGGTAGTGTGCATGTCATAGAATGTCGTGTTATGCAATCGAGCATAGCTCTCAGATATGAATGAATGAGATGCTCCAGTATCGAAAAGAACAGATGTCGGATGGCAATTAACAAGGAGCATACCAAGGACGACGTTAGGATCCTCATGAGCCTCCTCAGCTGAGACATAGTTGACATGGCCATGTGCAGTGGTGGCTGGCTTGGCATAGAAGGTCTTTCCTGCTGGCTTACCACGACCAACAGACTTTCCAGACTGGTTGGGGTTGTTGTTCTGGGGACACTCTCGGCTGTAGTGACCCGGCTCTCCACACTTGAAACATGTCACAACATTGGGGCGTGGAGAAGCATTAGTAGCGGGGCCACCATAGGGCTTAGATGGTGCAAACTGCTGGTTGGGGCGAGGCGCCTCAAAGGATGGCCTCAGAATGAACCTGGGTGGCAGCGCTGTGCTTGGAATCCACACCCGGCGCTTCTGAGATCCAGAGCCGGATGAAGAACCAAAATCACGAGAGTGCTTGCGTGAAGCGTCATAGTCAGACTGGCCTGTCTCAGCACTGATGGCTTTATTGACCAACTTCTGGAAAGAGGTGCACTCGTGCAGACGAAGATCGCGGCGAAGCTCGGGGCTAAGTCCCTTGCGGAACCTTACCTGCTTCTTAGCGTCGGTGGATACCTCCTCAGGAGCATATCGTTCCAGATTCCCAAATTCACGACCATATGCATCCACAGTCAGTCTGCCTTGGGTGAAATTGCAGAACTCTTCCCTCTTACGATCTATGAGACCTTCTAGGATGTGATGCTCACGGAAAGCCTCACTGAATTCATCCCAAGTAGTGGTTTGGCCGACCGGCGCATAGCCTCAAAGTTTTCCCACCAAAGGCTAGCAGGGCCTTCGAGGTGATAGGCAGCATAGGTAACCTTATCAGCTTCGGCTACGTTGGCAGAACGTAGCTTGTGGGTGATGCTGCGAAGCCAGTCATCCGCGTCGAGGGGCTCGACGGAATGATTAAACTTTGGTGGGTACAACTTGATAAAGTCATTGATTGACACCAAGTCGTTTCGCTGTTGACGTGCAGTGTTCTGCTCAATCCGCTCCAGCAAGCGGTTGGTCTCACGCTTGTTTCTTTCTGCCTCCAGCATAACTTCGGCCAGAGAGAAGGCGGGTGAGGCAGATTTTCACCCCTAGCTGCACTGGCTTCCCCCTGCTCCGGGGCAGCAGGGTTGCTGCGGGTGTTGACCATCCTAGGAAAAACAAGACAACGGTTTAGACAAGGATGGCACAAACTTGGCAAGGAAGTGCAGAATGTAATGGATAACATGGAATGCTAAGATGTTCATTGCACGACATGGTAACATAGAAACTGCCATATATATACCATTGGTCATACACACCGTACATAGTTTAGTACAAGCCCAGGCTAGAGTACAACTACGGTGAAAGACATTACATCTCATCGGAGGCATTCCAAGCTCCTATACATTATTTTTCTACACCTCCGGAGCGTGATACACACCAAGTCGTATCCCACGGTCACGTAGGACTGTGGAGAATACAACTATTACAATACTAGTGAAACTACTACTAGCTCAGACGGCTCCGTAGTAATCATCATAAAAGTCACCACCAAAGCCTGGAAGTGGAACATGATCATCCGGGAACAGACGGTCCTGCGGAGCCTGCGGACCATAAGGACTCGGATGTGGCCTTGGTCCCACAGACGGCGGCAGACGGGGACCACGAGGAGGGGTGATGCCTCCTACATCACGCCACTCCATACAATCTGGCAATCCAGACCGCACAGGGTACAGGTCCCTCAGGTCCATGTATCCTGCCTGCACCGCAGGTGCAAACCGAGTCAAAGTGGCCCAGTGATCAGCACGAGAGTTGAAAAGCTCCATACGCAAGGCCCAATTTTCGCGGTCCTTATCCTCGAGCATCTCAGCAGTGGTGCAGAGTAGTGACTCCTCATGTGTAGAGTCATAGTACAAAGCCTGATAGTACCCCTGTGCTCCAGGGAGTGAGGCTGGCATGTAGCGGAAATCGGTGTTCTGAAGCAAGGCAGTCCTGGCTCGAATGATAGTCATCATTGAGTAAGCTGCATCCTGCACAGACATCTCAATAGTGACCCCAAGTCCATAGAAGCAGTGAAGGGGTTCAGTGGCTCCAGGATAAGAGGGATATATCCTGACGGTACAAAGGTACTGGCTCTAGTTGAAGTCTCGGAACTGCTCCTCGACGGTATATTACGGTTACCATCGATAGCCTGACTCGACCATCACTCGAACCAACATGGCCGTGTGACCGGGTACATCGAGGCACCAGGTCAGACGAACCACTTGGTTCTGGGAACGGTTGACCATCTGAAAGCACAGAATAATGCAAAGGCATTAGAATTTTCTAGGAGAATCGGACAGCATAACGGCTATAAATGCTCAGAAAAAGATTTGAGACATTCACAACCGTTTGCAAAACCACTCAACAACATCATATCAAGGTTCTGATTCAACTGACAACATACTAAAAGTAGTAGAAACTGTACTGAGGCTGGTAACAACAATCCTATAAGCTACTACGGATTAGTAACACATGAACTTGATAGAGAGAAGAGAGCCTAGTCCTTAGCCCACGTAGAATGAGAAGAGAACAACTCAGATCAGAGGGCATAAGGTAAAGGAGTAAAAGAGCCTTATGTTCCCCCCCACAATCAATTCCCCTACATATAACTAAAGCATTTCTAGACTTGACATCGACCAGTTTGGCTCAACGAATCTACAGGCAGTCCGGCTCTGATGCCAACGCTGTCAGGACCCCGATTCCAAGTCACATCGATCTAGCCTGTAACACCTCATATAACTTTGCGGCCTCACGCACGGTATCCTCACGGGTGTCGCCTTACCATGGCCCGGGACCGTTTGCGCCTTTTGGCTCACGTATATGATAGTGTCGCTAGCATCTATATGACAGAGAACCCGGGCCGACATGGCTAGTCGTGAACCCAAAGCGACACAGACCTATGGGGACAGGCATACATGAATCACATCGAGCATGTCGGTCAACAGCGTGTGAATCCGGGCTGTAGCACTGGGCTAACAGGACTCCGGGGAACCCGGGCTGTAGCAGGCTAGGCAGGACTCCGGAAGTCACCGTGTGACATTTCCCCAAAGGGACAGACATAGGAACGAAGTGAAACACATGCCGGCCAGTCAAGTGTCCTGAGCAGTAGTGCTAGGCTAGTAGGACTCCGGCGAACCAGACTGTAGCGGACTACTATGGCACAAGAAGCACTAGACTACATTTCCCCATAAGAGAGGCTGCCGAGAATAAACAATTAGATTGTCGGATCCCACACATACCAAGCATTTCAATCATACACACAAGATGCTCGATATGTGTAAATACAACATGGCATCACAACAAAACTCTACAACTCAAGTACTTTATTTAAAGGCCCCGGAGAGCCATACATAACATGTTCATACAGGTAGGGGTCACAGGACCCGACACTCAAGTCATACAAGCATACAAGCACATGCAGAAGCAAAAAAGTCTAGGTACAGAGAGTAGAAAGAAAGAAGGCTTGTCAAAGCCTGACTATCTACATAGGGCCCTCCATGGCCACAATCACCACCCGGGTGGCAAGTTACTCATCGACGTCGAGGTCTACATAAAACCCATTAGAGGGGGCGGTGTTGTCGTTTGAAAACAGTAATTGAAGCAACATGAGTACAAAGGTACTCAGCAAGTCTTACAACAGATCCTACTATACATGCTCATTCTCAAGAAGGTGGTGGAGTTATTGCAGCAAGCCAGCTTTGACTCTTGGCTAAGCTATCCTACGAGACACCACTGTAAAATAGTTTTCGCACACGAGTCCACTAATCACCAACACAATACTCCACCGGGGATCCTCCCTTGTCATCCTACGAGAGGGCCATCCTCGGTACTCACACTTATCTTGAGTCTTTTAGTAGTAACCATTATCTTGCCTATGAACTGTATAGGCAACCAAGTAGTCCTTTACCGCGGACGCGGCTATTCAAATAGATGATGTTAACCCTGCAGGGGCGTAATTCTTTATACACGCTCTCACCACTTATCGTCGTTTACACGACGTGTACTCGGCAACCTTCAAGCGGAAGACCAACGAGGGTGTCGGCCATGGCCTACCTAAACACTTAAGTCTCTAGTCCAGGTTTATCGCCTATCCAGGTTCCATCCGCAAGGAGTCCGTCCGAGGTTTCCACATACGGCCCCGAACGATGTGTACAGGGTCTCGAGACGCCAAACGGGCGCTCGGCATGCCCGGCCACGGTGTATCTACCGCATCATAGCCCACCCCTAGGGTCAGCGCTACGCACGGCCGCCAACACATAACCTACAAACACCAGAAACTAGTTGCAACTCCTGGACAGAGTGCTAGAGTGGTTAAGAAGCCGAGAGGGTCAATTAAGGATCCCAATGCATGGTAGTAGCTGATTCTTAAATCACACATACAGATCTCAGTTCTTAGGGACGGCCGCAATGAAACAAGCCACCATGTACTCCTACATGGCCTCTCATCGATACCTTTACCAAATCATGTTCAACACAACCTTCACATTACCGACGTAATCATTTCACTCAAGCCCATCACCCAGATGAACCAGACCTGACACAACTCTAAGCATAGCAGGCATAGCAAGGTAGGAAACACATACATGGCTCAATCAACTCCTACACATGCTAGTGGGTTTCATCTAGTTACTATGGCAATGACAGGTCATGCAGAGGATAAGGGTTCAACTACCGCAGCACACAGCAGTTTGAAACGTTGTTGTCTTAATGCAGTAAAGGAGAGCAGAAGCGAGAACATGGGATTGTATCCATATGATCAATGGGCCTGCTTGCCTGATGGAGTAGTAGTAGGATACTGCCCTTCAGTTGGATACTCGGAGATATCCTCGGAGGCAGAACCTACCACGAAAGACACCACAGAACACAATCATCACATGGCAATATGCAACAATATGATGCATGCTATGACATGGCAATATGAGGTGTCCTGCCTAATGCAATGTGAAACAAGTTGGTTTGGGTCCATTTGAATCAAAGATTCAAATGGAAGCTTATGTTCTTAAGCATTATAAGTGTATTAGCTTGTTTCACCTAAACAGCAAGGTTAAAGTGTTTTGTCATGCATGAAACCATTACAGATGGAAAGATTGATTTTTTCTGATAAAATTTCATATATAAATCTTTGCATTTGGAGTTACAGATTAAAAGTTATGAATTTTTGAAGTTTGTAATATTTTCTGGAATTTCCTATATAAGAATAATTCCAGTAAATGATTTATTGCGTCAGCACTAGGTCATGCCGACGTCAGCAGGTCAACAGGCGGCTCAGGTCAAACCTGAGCAGTGGGACCCACTGGTCAGTGACTAACCTAACTAACCAATTTAATTAACATTAATCTAATCCTAACCTAGGTTAGTTAAGGGCCTGGGGCCACATGTCAGTGACACAGAGTTAGTTAGCAAGGTCATTAACTCCTAACAGTGTGATTAGCACTAACTGAAGATTAAACTATTTTTGTTAGGGGCCGGCCCCACATGTCATTGACTTAGGCGGGGAGGTCAAACTGGGGTCAACCCGGGTCAAACTCGCTGGAGTTGACCCGGGGCTCGTCGCCGGCAAGGCCAGGGACGGCGGAGGGGTGCGGGTTTCCTCCTCTGGCGACCAATTGGCCGACGGAGGGCATCTACGTGACGCGGGCACTCGTCCGCGTCGAGTGGTGTAGGTGGTTGGGCCTGGGGTGGCCGGAGTTATCGTCGACGTCGACCTTGGCGGTCGCCGGAGCTCGGGTGAGCTCGGGGTCGTCATTGTGACGGTCGTGGTGGCTCATGCGGGGCATGTACGTGCTCTACGCGGCGCGGGGAGGAACTAGGCACGACGGCCGGACCATTAGATGGCCGGAGACTCGTCGGCGGCGAGCACAGGCGGCGGTGCGTGCGGGCGAACTCGAGGTGGCGCGTACGGTGCACGAGAGCTAGAACGGAGAGGGGGAGAAGGATCAATGGCTCACTGCGAGTGCAGGGGAGCAAACGGCGAGCTCGGGGAAGAGCTGGAGCGGTCGAGGTAGCAAGGGGGATCTCCGGCGATGGCGGATCAGGACGAGCTCGGTGCAGCGTCTCCGGGGCGAGCGAGCGCTCGAGGATCAGTCGAGTCGAAGCAGTGGACGACGGCGAAGCTTGTTGGCACGGCGAGGCGACGAGTGGACGGCGGTGGCTGCGGGTTTCACGACGGCGCGGGCGCGGCTGCGTCGGCCATGGCGTCGAGGGAGCGAGGGAGAGAGCCGGGGGGAGTGTGAGGTGTCGGGCAGACCGGGGCGACACCGAGGAGGCGTTCGCGGCGTCGAGGCGGTGGCCAGGCGAAGTAGACGAGCAGGGTGGTGGCGTGGCGAGCTCGGGCGCGTGCGCCGTGTCCCTCCTCTGCCTACTAGCAGAGGTAGGCGATGACTGGCGCGGACCAGCACAGTGCTGGGCCGGCCAGTGGGCTGCCAGATGGGCTGCGCCAGGTAAGTGGCTGGATCCTTTCTCTCTCTCTCCTTTTTTTTTCTGTTTTCTATTATTTCTGTAACTTCAGGGCTTTATTAAAAATGCCAGGGCATTTCCAAAAATCATAAAACTAATCATGGCTACTGATTAGAATATATCAAACAGTAAACATTTTAGTTTATGATTATTTGAGCATTTAAATTATTTTATAGCATTTAAATGCCCAAATGCAAATACTATATGAATTAATCCAATGACCCTAAGATGTCCTAGAAAAGTGTGCACCATTTTTTTCAAAGGTTTTAACCCAAAACAAAAAGGATGGACCTTTTAGAAGGGCATTTCAGGTTCATTGAAAAAGTTTTTAGTAAACCCTAGTTGTTCCGAGGGGGGGGGGAGGGGGGTGTGCTGGGGGTTCTGTCATCCCTATTTCAGTTTTCTGGAAAATTAAACATGATGCAGCACTCTAATGCATGAACTAGCTAGGGTGTGACATCAAACAATGAAAAAATTTGCAAAAAATATACACAAAATATGCATTTTTCTATAATGTGCACGAATAAGCATACAATAGTGGAATTTTCACAAAAAGGAATTTCACAAGAAGGGATGTGTTAGTAGCATAGGTCTTACTTTAAAGAAGAAATAAAATAAAATAATAATTAAAATCAAAATAAAAAATTATAAGAAAAAAATGAATTGGTTGCATCTGTATTACCCTTTAAGAAGAAAGGAAATGAAATAAAAATGAAGCAAAATCTAAATAGTGAGGTTCTCTTAGAAATAATGAATTGATGGTATTGGTATTACCCTTTCAGAAGAAATCAAATAAATCTAAAACAAACAATGACAAATTTGCAAACAATAAAAAAATTGTGTTCTTTTGAAACTATGCAAGAATAAGCATAGAATAGTGATATCAGAAAATAGGTTTTCTAAGAAGGAGTGTATTCGTGGCATTGGAATTACCTTTAGAGAAGAAAGAAAACAAAAAAAACAAAAACTAAATCAAAATCAAATTAATAAATTTTACATGGAACACGAAAATTCATTCTTAATTCTTAATTCTTTTTTTGAACACGGTACAAACGTATGCGCTCATATACACGCATACACTCATCCCTATGAATACACACACGCACACCCTACCCCTATGAGCACCTTGATAGACTGAGCCTGCATATCATCTTTAATTCTTAATTCTTTATTTTTTATTCTTAAAGAGTAGTACCAATGACACTAATTAAAAATGAAGTTTTTCTTTTTCATTGTCTTTATCCATTAAATAAACTTGCACATAACTTTGCACTAAAATTACACTTTTGTAGTATGCAAACAACGATAATACAAGAGTGTAATTTACAAATATTTGCTTAGTATTTGTGTGTATATATTTACACTCATCCAACATCCCAAAAATACCTACAAAAGAAAAACGTAACACAAAATAATAAAGAAAAACAGAAAAACAGAAGAAAAAACAAAAAGAAGGATGGGCTGGGCGGTATAGGTAATGGGCTTTAGCCGAGTAGCAAATCGACTGACCCAAATAAGTGGCCAGTCAAAAAAAAAAAGCCCAAACCAGCTCATAGAACATACCCGAAAAAACAAAGCATGAATTTCAGAGCAGGAATCAACGGTCAAAAAAATTGACTGACCCAAATTGAAAATTCAGACGACTTACATATAGCTAAAGTTTTGATGTATGTATCACAAATATTTTTTTTGACGTATGTATCACAAATTTTTAATAGAATGAGAAGTTGCATGTTTTTCCATTCTTATGAAGAAAATGAGAGGAGCATGCAACCCAGACCACATACATCGGCCAAACTAGCTGTATATGCTTGTGCCAGTGGACATGCAAGCACCGGCGTGCTACTTCAGCACTCTCTGTGCGTGTGCGACGGTATATGCACCATCCGGGAAACGAGAAAAAATCTTCGAAGAAGCAGAAGAAGACGACGACGAAGAAGAATATAGGCGAGAGACGAGAGCGACCACCTTCGGTTACAAACAAGAAAAATCTTCCAGAAGTAGAAGAAGATATGGAGAGACGAGAGCAAGCACAGCACCGTCAGATACAGACATCCATGGACTCCCAGTCAATACGTTCGACTACGGCGTATGAACGAACGCGGATCCGTCGAGCCTGCTCGTGTGCCCCGGCTTGCTCGCCATGTACGCGCGTGTATAAATAGAAGCGCAGGCAGCATGGTTCCTACGTGCTTAGTACCTCCCTCCCTAGTTCGTGAAGCATCGCAAGAAGAAGCAAGCAAACCAGCTAGCTAAATGGCGCCGATTCACAGCTCACGCCGCCTCGACGGCACACTGCTTGCGCTTCTGCTCGTGCTCGTGGCCGCCACTGCCTTTGTCAGCGCGGCCGCGGCGCGAGGGGACGCGCTGGCCGCCCGGCACGAGCGGTGGATGGCCAAGTACGGGCGCGTGTACACGGACGCTGCCGAGAAATTGCGCCGGCAGGAGGTGTTCGCGGCCAACGCGCGGCACATAGATGCTGTCAACCGGGCGGGCAACCGGACGTACACTCTCGGGCTCAACCAGTTCTCCGACCTCACCAACGAAGAGTTCGTGGAGAAGCACCTCGGGTACCGTCACCAGCGCGGCGAGGAAAGCACGCCGATGGCCGCGGTGAACATGTCCATGGCTCAGTTCGAGTCCACGCCGGACAGCGTGGACTGGAGGGCCCAGGGCGCCGTCACCCAAATCAAGGACCAGGCTGCCTGCAGTAAGAATCTGCAGCTCCTGCAATGCATGCTTATTTAATTTAACAAGGGCCAAAGTTTGCTAATGAATGTAAATGTTTACACACGTACAGGTTGTTGCTGAGCATTCGCGGCGGTGGCGGCGACGGAAGGGCTCGTACAGATCGCCACCGGCAACCTCATCTCCATGTCAGAGCAGCAGGTGCTCGACTGCACCGGCGACCCCAGCAACTGCGATGGTGGCTACGTCAACGACGCCTTAAGCTACATCGCCAAGAGCGGCGGCTTGCAGCAGGAGGCAGCCTACCCGTATATCGGCCAGCAGGGCGCGTGCCGCGGCGGCGACGTCAGCCCAAATTCGGCCGCCGCCGTCGGCGCACCCCGGTGGGTGAACCTGAACGGCGACGAGGGCGCGTTGCAGGAGCTCGTCGCCAGCCAGCCGGTGGCCGTGGGCGTGGAGGCCGACCTTGACTTCCACCACTACACGAGCGGTGTGTACACCGGCAGCTCGTCGTGCGGGCAGAACCTGAACCACGCCGTGACGGTGGTCGGCTACGGGACGGACGGCGGCGGGCAGGAGTACTGGTTGGTGAAGAACCAGTGGGGGACGGGGTGGGGCGAGGCCACCTACGGCGGCAACTGCGGCATGGCCACCTACGCCTACTACCCCACCATGGACAGCTCTTAAACACCGGTACCACTACATCAGTAGTCGTTCCATGCTAAGCTACGTACAATACCGTATATATGGATTTTTTTTGAATAAAGCATGCATCGTCTAGAAACGATCCATTTGCCTATGTAATATATATTATATATATATAAACTTGTATATGAAAACAAACACTACTAGTACTACAGCAGTGATCAGTGCATGCAACATCGAGCATGGTTTATGAGCTAGCTAACGATGATATATAGCCTACAGAATGACTAATTAACATCTAGATGTTTTCTAAGGATGTCACATCTAACTGTTTTTTTTCTTCAACGCAGGTACAGCGATCCCATCCGGCATCGCTAGCTCGCAGCACAGCGATCGCATCCGGCATCGCTCGCTCGCAGCGCTGCCCTGTTGCGGGGTGGGCTTTCTTTTTTTTATTGTTTTGGGCCGAGTCTGTTGCTGGCTTTACATTTTTTGTTTTTGGGCCGCGCCTGTTTTGCGGGCTTTCTTTCTTTCTGGGTCGCGCTTGTTGCGGGCTGTCTTTTTTTTGGCCGCGTCTTTTGCTGGTCGTTAGTTTTCATTTTGGGGCCATTTTTTTTATTTTTGGATATTCTTTTTTGCATACAACACATGAGACATTTTTTAAAAATAGATACCTTTTTTACTCATTTTTTGTTTTTCTATTTTTTTTGTGGATACATAAAATGCCAGATAGGGTTGCTACAAGCTTGAACATCGTCAAAAAAAGGGATGTCTAGGGTGTGTGTGTTTGTATCTGTGTTTTTTTTTGTGGCCCCCAAGTTGCAAGTTGACCATCAACTCACAACTAGGGGATGTGTGTGTGTGTGTCGAGGGTCCCCAATTGCATGTTGATAACCGACTTGCAACTAGAGTGTGTGCGTGTTTGTCATTTTGTCAAGGGGTCCCCAGTTGCATGTCAAGCATCGACTCGCAACTAGGGGGATGTGTGTGTTTGTTGACGACCCCTAGTTGCAAGTTGACCATCGACTCGCAACTAGGGGTGTGTGTGTGTGTGTATGTGTGTGTGTGTCTTTATTCGTGGCCCCCAGCTGCAACTTGACCATCAACTCGCAACTAGGGGTTGTGTGTCTATATGTGTGTTTTGTTTGTGGCCCCCCAGTTGCAAGTTGACCATCAACTCGCAAATAGGGGACGTGTGTGTGTCGAGGGTCCCCAGTTGCATGTCGATAATCGACTTGCAACTAGAGTGTGTGCGTGTTTGTCATTTTGTCAAGGGGTCCCAGTTGCATGTCAAGCATCGACTCGCAACTAGGGGGATGTGTGTGTTTGTTGATGACCCCTAGTTACAAGCTAACCATCGACTCGCAACTAGGGATGTGTGTGTGTATGTGTTTTGTCGTGGCTCCCCAGTTGCATGTCGAACCACTGACTGCAAGTAGGGGGTGTGTGTGTCTGTATGTGTGTTTTATTTGTGGCCCCCAGTTGCAAGTTGACCATCAACTCGCAACTAGGGGATGTGTGTGTGTGTCGAGAGTCCCCAATTGCATGTCGATAACCGACTTGCAACTAGAGTGTGTGCGTGTTTGTCATTTTGTCAAGGGGTCCCCAGTTGCATGTCAAGCATCGACTCGCAACTAGGGTGTGCGTGTTTGTTGAGGACCCCCAGTTGCAAGTTGCCCATCAACTCGCAACTAGGGGTTGTGTGTATGTATGTGTGTTTTATTCGTGGCCCCCCAGTTGGAAGTTGACCATCAACTCGCAACTAGGGGATGTGTGTGTGTGTGTCGAGAGATCCCCAATTGCATGTCGAAAACCAACTTGCAACTAGAGTGTGTGCGTGTTTGTCATTTTTTCAAGGGGTCCCCAGTTGCATGTCAAGCATCGACTTGCAACTAGGGTGTGTGTGTTTGTTGAGGACCCCCAGTTGCAAGTTGCCCATCAACTCGCAACTAGGGGTTGTGTGTATGTATGTGTGTTTTATTTGTGGCCCCCAGTTGCAAGTTGACCATCAACTCGCAACTAGGGGATGTGTGTGTGTGTGTCGAGGGTCCCCAATTGCATGTCGATAACCGACTTGCAACTAGAGTGTGTGTGTGTGTGTGTTTATCATTTTATCAAGGGGTCCCCAGTTGCATGCCAAGCATCGACTCGCAACTAGGAGGATATGTGTGTTTGTTGATGACCCCTAGTTGCAAGTTGACCATCGACTCGCAACTAGGGTGTGTGTGTGTATGTGTGCGTGTGTGTCTTTATTCGTGGCCCCCAGTTGCAAGTTGACCATCAACTCGCAACTAGGGATTGTGTGTCTACATGTGTGTTTTATTTGTGGCCCCTAGTTGCAAGTTGACCATCAACTCGCAACTAGGGGATGTGTGTGTGTGTGTCGAGGGTCTCCAATTGCATGTCGATAACCGACTTGCAACTAGAGTGTGTGCGTGTTTGTCATTTTGTCAAGGGGTCTCCAGTTGCATGTCAAGCATCGACTCGCAACTAGGATGTGTGTGTGTGTTTGTTGACGACCCCTAGTTACATGCTAGTCTAATCTGTTTGTGCTTTTTTTCACGCTCGAGTGATCGCACGCGTCGCGATAGATCTGTGTCTCGTCGTATTGTCTTGTCGGACTGGGAGGCCTGCAACGGAGTGCGACTATTTTTTTGTTGGGCCGCCATCACCTTGGTTTGATATGGGCTGTTTTAGAATACGAAGAGTCTAGCCCCAGAGTACATTAAATCGATACGGCAGCCTCCACCGAGTTTTTCACTCTCCTTTCGCCTGTTCCCCTCACGCTGTTGTCCCGTTCCCCTCCCTTGTTCTTCCATTTTTTTTTCATTTGTTTTTGTTTCAAAATCTGAAGAAGAACATCGACTCGCAACTATAGAAGGAGGGGGGTGGTGTATGTGTGTTTATCGATGGCCCTAGTTACAACTCCATAATCGACTCGCGACTGAAGTTGTACCATCAACCCACAACTGGGGGGTGGTGTTTGTGTGTGTTTGTCGCGGTCCCCAATTGCATGTCACCCATCGACTCGTGACTAAGGATGTGTGTGCTTGTCGAGGGCCCCCAGTTGCAAGTCAACCATCGACTCGCAACGGGGGGGGGGGGGGGGGGGGGGCGTTGTCAATGTGTGTTTGTCGAGGGCTCCCAGTTGCAAGCCAACCATTGACTCACTACTCGGGAAGGGGAAGGGGACTATGTTTCTATGGGTCCAGTTGCATGTCAACCATCGACTCACAACTAAGGGTGTGTGTGTTTGTTGGGGGCCCCCGTTTGCAAGCAGACCATCGACTCACAACTAGGTGAGTCTGTGTTTTGTCGAGGCTCCCCAGTTTCATGTCGACCATCGACTCACAACTAAGGGTGCTTTTTGTGTGTTTGTCATGGTCCCCAGTTGCATGATGACCATCGACTTGCAACTAGGGGGTGTGTGTGTGTGTTTTGTTGTGGGTCCCCAGTTGCATGTCGACCATCGACTCGCAACTAAGGGTGTGTGTGTGTGTGTTTGTCGAGGGTCCTCAGTTGCAAGCCGACCATCGACTCACAACTAGAGGGTGTGTGTGTTTGTCGAGGGTCCCCAGTTGCATGACGACCATCGACTCATAACTAGGGGTGTGAGTGTTTGTCGAGGGTCCCCAGTTGCAAGCAGACCATCGACTCGCAACTAGGCGAGTCTGTGTTTTGACGAGGCTCCCCAGTTTCATGTCGACCATCGACTCACAACTATGGGTGCTTTTTGTGTGTTTGTCATGGTCCCCAGTTGAATGACGACCATCGACTTGCACTAAGGGTGTGTGTTTGTTTTGTCGCAAGTCCCCAGTTGCATGTTGGCCATCGGCTCGCAACTAAGTGTGTGTGTGTGTGTGTTTGTCGAGGGTCCCCAGTTGCAAGCCGACCATCGACTCGCAACTAGAGGGTGTGTGTGTTTGTCGAGGGTCCCCAGTTGCATGACGCCCATGGACTCATAACTAGGTGTGTGTGTGTGTGTGTGTTTGTCGACGGTCCCCATCTGTATGCTGACATCCAGTCACAGCTAGGGGGTGTGTGTTTTGTCGTTGGTCCCCAATTGCATGTGGACCATTGACTCGCAACTAAGGATTTGTGTGTTTGTCGAGGGTCCCCAGTTGCAAGCAGACCATCGACTCGCAACTAGGGGCGTGTGTGTGTTTGTCGAGGGTCCCTGGTTGCAAGCAGACCGTCGACTCGCAACTAGGCGAGTCTGTGTTTTGTCGAGGCTCCCTAGTTTCATGTCGACCATCGACTCACAACTAAGGGCGCTTTTTGTTTGTTTGTCGTGGTCCACAGTTGCATGACGACCATCGACTTGCAACTAGGGGTGTGTGTGTGTGTGTTTTGTCGTGGGTCCCCAGTTGCATGTCCACCATCGACTCACAACTAAGGGTGTGTGTGTGTGTGTGTGTTTGTCGAGGGTCCACAGTTGCAAGCTGACCATCGACTCGCAACTAGAGGGTGTGTGTGTTTGTCGAGGGTCCCCAGTTGCATGACGACCATGGACTCACAACTAGGGATGTGTGTTTTGTCGAGAGTCCCCAGCTATATGCCGACCATCGACTCGCAACTAGGGGGTGTGTGTTTTGTCATGAATCCCCATTTGCATGTCGACCATCGACTGGTAACTAAGTGTGTGTGTGTGTGTGTGTTTGTGTGTGTGTGTGTGTGGATGTGTGTTTGTCGAGGCTCCCCAGTTGCAAGCACACCATGGACTCGCAACTAGGTGAGTCAGTGTTTTTTCGAGGCTTCCCAGTTTCATGCCGACCATCGACTCGCAACTAAGGGTGTATGTGTGTGTAGAGGGTCTCCAATTGCATGTCTACCATCAACTCAGAACTAAGGGTGTGTGTGCTTATCGAGGGTCCCCAGTTGCATGTAAATTATCGACTCGCAACTACAGGGATGTGTCTTTGTCGAGGGTCCCCGGTCGCATGTCGACCATTGTCGGTGTCAAAACCGGCAGATCTCGGGTAGGGGGTCCCGAACTGTGTGTCTAGGATCGATGGTAACAGGAGGCATGGGACACGATGTTTACCCAGGTTCGGGCCCTCTTGATGGAGGTAAAACCCTACGTCCTGCTTGATTAATATTGATGACATGGGTAGTACAAGAGTAGATCTACCATGAGATCAAGGAGGCTAAACCCTAAAAGCTAGCCTATGGTATGATTGTTGTATATGGAGTTGATTGTATGTTGTCTATCGACTAGCCTGGCCCTAGTTTATATAATGCACCAGAGGCCTAGGTTAACAAGAGTCCTAGCCGAATACGCCGGTGGGGAGAAGTCCTTGTCTTGATCGCCAAGTCTTGTGGAATATTCCTTGTATGCGGCAGCTGTCCGAACTAGCCCATGAGTATACGGCCACGGGGGTCCTCGGCCCAATCTATCAGATCGGGAGATGACGTGTTGAGTACCCCCTAGTCCAGGACACCGTCAGTAGCCCCCTGAACCGGTCTTCAAGTTAGGGACGCTCCTCGATTCTTCCGAACTGTTCTTCATCTTCGGTCGTCGGTCTTGAAAACTGGTTCAATAAATCTTCCCATCTTCGATCTTGAGGATCGCCGAAATGCATTCGACGAGTTTACACGTCGGGTATCCGAGGAGCTCCTTTAAGTTTCCGGCCTTTATCAATGCCTTGTTATTTTTATGCCACACCTTGGGTTTGAAGTTGTTCCCGGGAGGCAGTTGGTGAAACTATGTACCTAGGGTAGGGGCACGGACCCGTCCAAAGAGCCCTACCCAAGGACATCCCTAGAAGAAGTCACCTTTCAATCGAGTTGAAGGTATCTCACTCGACGGGTTCAAGACACCCGACCAAGAAGCTACCACTCGACCATGAAGCTAGCCACTCGACCGCCAGGATATCTGAAGTCACTCCGCAGGCAAACGGTCGGCTATTAAGTAGTCTTTATGGTCATTGTAGCACTCTATTAGGGGCGTTACCAGTAACGCCCAACCTTAAATGTACCTTAAACCCTGCATTACTGAGGGCAGGAGAGGGCCGGCGAACTCTATATAAGCCACCCCCCTCCTTAGTATGAAGGGTTCGCACCCCTGTTATTCACACGCTAGTAATCCAGTCGACCGCCTCCGGGCACCGAGACGTAGGGCTGTTACTTCCTCCGCGAAGGGCCTGAACTCGTACATCTTGGTGTGTTTACAACTTCCCAATAGCTGAGATCTAGCCTCTCCATACATACCCCCCTACATCACTGTCAGAGTTAGAACCACGACAGTTGGCGCCCACTGTGGGGCAGGAATCTTAGCGCCTGATTGGAGAAGTTGCGATTTTTCCGATTCCTTTGATCATGGTTTCGTGTGGAGTTTTGGTGGAGGGCCGCGAGATCCGCCTCGGCGCGCTCACGTTCATCGCCGACGACTCCGCCTGGCTTCAGGAGGCGCCACTCGACATCGACGCGCTCCCCGTCCGCGGTGCGACGCATTTCCGCGCATGCGTTCGTGGCGTCCTCCTGCGGCAGCCGTCGACTCAGTATCGGTCGGCCCCCGTATCGTCTCCCCACTCTGTCTCCCACCGGCGCAAGCGCTCTGGTCGGTCGAGACTTCAGAGGTGGGTGAGGCATGCCGTGGCTCGCCAGTCGGCCGCCCCGCAAGTCGCGGCAATCGAGCCCGACGAATCCCTCTGCGGCCTGTTCGACCTATCGACTGGCTCCGCGGAGACCGCATCCGAGTGCGACAGCAGCGACCCAGCGGCTGAGATCCTGGCGGTCGATGGAACGCACAGTCCTCCCAGTTTCCCTCGCGCTGATGGAGGCGCGGGTGGGGGCGACCCGTCGCGTCCCCACAATGAGTATCTCCCTGAACCTCTCACGTCATTACAGCGAGAGGAGCTTCGCCGCCGGAACACGGACGCACTCCCACTCCTATCGTCGGAGAGTCCCCCGAGGCCCGGGCCTTGGAGGACGCACGCTTGGCTAATTTGGCCGAGCGCACTCGACTGGAGAATCTCCAGCGAGCACTCGACGAGCAAGCGCGTCAGCGGGCTCCCGAGTTTAGTCGACGTCAGCTCTTCCCGCCGACGCAGGTATACCGAACCCCAGTTCAGAATTTGGCCGCCGCGGCCCGTATAGCAAAGTCGATTCAACCCTCCCAGTCGGAGGCTAGCAGGGGCTTGTTGCAGAAGAGCGTTGCTCCGGGCGGCGGGAAACCAGAATTCCGCTGTTTCTCAGTCGCGGAATAGAATCCACAGTCGATCCGTTGCAACAGATACAGTCCAGTCGGCTCACAGCCCGCGGTCGCCCCCGAGGCATGAGGGACATGGCGACCGGCATGATCAGTACAGAAGGAATGAGCAGTATGATCACCGATCCGATCGTGATGATCGACGTCAAGTGCCAACCCCTCCCTCGAGGAGTGGGTCATATGCGCCTCGACATCGAGATGACAGGCGCCCTCATAGCGTTGGGCAGAGGATTCCCGTCGACCCCAGGGACCCAGGCTTTGACGCGAGATCTGTCCTCGTTCAAGGCTTGGTGGACAGGAACAGGGCTCATCGGGAAGGCCAGAACAGAGATGCGCACGCCAGCAGCAGAATACGTGTTTCAGGGCCAGAGTGTTTCAGTCGAGCCATCAGGGCCGCGGTGATTCCTCCCAACTTTCGGTTGGCGACTGGAGTCAGCAAGTTCACCGGTGAGTCTAAGCCTGACACTTGGCTCGAAGATTACCGAGTGGCTGTACAGATTGGCGGTGGCAATGATGAGGTGGCTATGAAGCATCTGCCTCTCCTGTTAGAGGGCTCGGCCAGAGCGTGGCTGAATCAGTTAGCACCCAGCAGCATCTACACTTGGGAGGATCTCTCTCGAGTGTTTGTCACAACCTTTGAGGGAACATGCAAGCGACCCGCAGGCCTTACAGAATTGCGGTCTTGCGTGCAGAAGCCGAGTGAAACCCTGAGGGATTACATCCAGAGGTGGATCACTTTGCATCACACAGTTGAGAATGTACCGGATCACCAAGCAGTTTGTGCCTTTAAAGAAGGCGTCAAGAACAGAGAGTTGAACCTGAAGTTCGGTCGGACTGGAGAAATGTCCCTGAATCGGATGATGGAAATTGCCACCAAATACGCTAACGGAGAAGATGAAGATCGACTCCGGAGTGGCAAGCAGAAAGCAGTCGCCCAGGAAACCGGAGGCAATTCCAGTCGGAAGCAGAAGCGGAAGGCCGAGCCAGCCGCCCCTGGGGAGGCCCTGGCCGCAACCCAGGGAAATTTCAAGGGAAAACCCAAGGGCCCCTGGAAGCCCAAGAAAGTCAAGGATCAAGATGGAAATGATGTTTTGGATCTGCCATGTCACATCCACACCAAGAAAGATGAAGAGGGTAATTTCATTTACCCAAAGCATACCACTCGACAGTGCCGGCTCCTGATCCAGCAGTTTCAGGGCAAACAGTCCAAAGATAAGGAAAAAGAGTCGGACAGAGTTGAGGACAAGGAAGATAGTGATGATGGATACCCCCAAATCAATTCCACCCTGATGATTTTTGCTGATGTCGAAAGCAAAAGTCGACTGAAAGTCATTAACCGTGAGGTGAATATGGTTGCTCCGGCAACACCCAGTTATCTGAAGTGGTCTCAGACTACCATCACATTCGACCAGTCTGATCACCCTACGCACATTGCCACCCCTGGGAGGCAAGCTTTGGTGGTCGACCCAGTTGTCGAAGGCACTCGACTGACCAAAGTCCTGATGGGAAGTGGCCTGAACATATTGTATGCTGAAGCATTGAAAGGAATGGGCATTCCGATGTCCAGGCTCAGTACCAGCAACATGAGCTTCCACGGAGTCATTCCTGGAAAGAAAGCCGAATCACTCGGCCAGATTGCCCTTGATGTGGTTTTCGGCGATTCAAAGAATTACCGCAAGGAAAAGTTGACATTCGAGGTTGTGGACTTCCAAAGTGCTTATCATGCCATTTTGGGCAGGCCAGCTTACGCATGCTTCATGGCTCGACCATGTTACGTGTACCTCAAACTGAAGATGCCTGGCCCTAAAGGTGTAATCACTGTTACAGGCAACCGAAAGAAAGCAGAAGAGTGTTTTCAGAAAGGCTCAAAGATCGCTGATGCTCAGATGGCAGTGGTCGAGCTACAAGAGTACCAAAAGACTACCGATCCGAGTGAATTGCTACGAGCCAAGAAGCCTGCTTCAGAATCAGCTTTTCAGTCGTCCAGTGAAACAAAGCCAGTCCACATTCACCCGACCGACCCCGATGCTGCCCTGACTCACATCTCAACGACGCTCGACTCCAAATAGGAAGAACCGCTCGTCCAACTCCTCCGTGAGAACTGGGACATCTTCGCATGGAAGCCCTCTGACATGCCTGGAGTTCCCAGAGGGCTGGCTGAGCACCGTCTACGAGTCGACCCAAAATTCAAGCCTGTGAAGGAACATCTTTGACGGTCCGCCGTCCAGAAGAAGCAAGCCATTGGCGAGGAGGTAGCTCGGCTCTTAGCAGCGGAGTTCATCCGAGAGATTTACCACTCCGAGTGGCTCGCCAATGTCGTCATGGTCCCCAAGAAGGACAAGTCACTTCGCATGTGCATTGATTCCAAACATATCAATCGGGCCTGCCCGAAAGATCATTTTCCTCTCCCTCGCATCGACCAAATAGTCGACTCGACTGCGGGGTGCGAGAGATTGTCTTTTCTAGATGCCTATTCCGGGTACCATCAGATCCGTCTGTATGGACCCGACGAGATCAAAACAGCTTTCATCACTCCATTCGGATGCTTCTGTTACGTCACCATGCCGTTCGGCCTCAAGAACGGCAGAGCCACATTCATGAGAATGATTCAGAAGTGTCTACTCACTCAAATCAGTCGGAATGTGGAGGCATACATGGATGATATTGTGGTCAAGTCATGGAAAGGTTCCGACCTGCGGGCTGACCTTGCTGAAACCTTTGCCAACCTCATGAAGTATGATATCAAGCTCAATCCATCAAAGTGCACGTTCGGAGTTCCAGGTGGAAAGTTACTCGGTTTTCTCGTTTCCGAACGGGGGATCGATGCCAATCCTGAAAAAGTTGGCACCATACTCCGGATGAAGCGTCCTGTACGCGTGCACGATGTCCAAAAGCTTACAGGCTGCTTGGCCGCTCTAAGTCGATTCATTTCTCGTCTCGGTGAAAAGGCGTTGCCTCTTTACCGACTGATGAAGAAGTCTGACAAGTTCGAGTGGACTCCAGAAGCTGACGCAGCATTTGCAGAGCTCAAAGCTCTGCTCTCCACCCAGCCGGTGCTTGCTGCCCCAATCAGCAAAGAGCCTCTGCTGCTTTACATTGCAGCCACAGGACAAGTTGTTAGTACAGTACTTACGGTCGAGCGGGAAGAAGAAGGAAAGGCCTTCAGAGTTCAGCGCCCAGTCTATTATCTGTCTGAAGTTTTGACCCCTTCAAAACAAAGATACCCTCACTATCAGAAGCTTGTATATGGGATTTACATGACCACGAAGAAGGTTGCACATTACTTCTCTGACCACTCCATTATAGTCGTCAGCGACGCCCCACTGTCAGAGATTCTGCATAACAGAGATGCAACTGGTTGAGTGGCCAAGTGGGCGATTGAACTCCTTCCCTTAGATATCAAGTTTGAAGCAAAGAAGGCTATCAAGTCCCAAGCAATCGCAGATTTCATCGCCGAGTGGATTGAACAGCAACTTCCGACTCAAGTTCACTCGGAGCACTGGACCATGTTCTTCGATGGATCTAAGATGCTGAATGGTTCCGGTGCTGGGGTAGTTCTAGTCTCCCCCCGAGGAGATAAGCTCAGATATGTTCTCCAGATTCACTTCGATTCCTCTAATAATGAAGCAGAATATGAAGCACTTTTGTACGGGTTGCGCATGGCCATTTCACTCGGCGTCCGTCGCCTCATGGTCTATGGCGACTCAGATTTGGTGGTTAATCAGGTGATGAAGGAGTGGGACGTCAGAAGTCCGGCTATGACTGGTTATTGCAATGCAGTGAGAAAGCTAGAAAAGAAATTCGAGGGGTTGGAGCTTCATCACATCCCCCGACTAAAAAATCAGGCAGCTGACGATTTGGCAAAGATAGGCTCCAAGAGAGAAGCCATTCCCAGCAACGTGTTCCTGGAGCACATTCACTCGCCGTCGGTCCAAGAAGATCCTTTTACAGAAGAAGCCCCGCAGCCGAAAAGTGCCACAGATCCAACCGAAGTCGAAGTTCCTGCTGTGGTCGACCTAATCATGGAAGTCTTGGCAATCACTCCCGATTGGACGATACCGTACATCGCGTATATCCTAAGGAAAGAACTCCCAGAGGACGAGGAAGAGGCTCGACAGATCGTCCGCTGATCCAAGGCCTTCACAGTCATAAAGGGGCAGTTGTATAGAGAAAGCGCGACTGGAATTGGTCAGAAGTGCATAACACCAGAAGAGGGTCAGATGATCCTTAATGATATCCACTCGGGGACCTGTGGTCACCATGCGTCCTCTCGGACCATTGTGGCTAAAGCATACCGAGTAGGATTTTACTGGCCAAGAGCAAATGAGATGGCAAAAGAGATAGTCGACAAGTGTGGAGGTTGCCAGTTCTACTCCAACATGTCACACAAGCCTGCATCAGCCCTGAAGACCATTCCACTCGTCTGGCCCTTTGCTGTCTGGGGACTGGACATGGTCGGTCCACTGAGAACAGGCAGGAGCGGATTCACGCATGTGCTTGTGGCAGTCGACAAGTTTACCAAATGGATTGAAGCTAAGCCTATCAAGAATCTTGATGCTTGCACTGCTATCAGTTTTGTCAGAGGGCTAACATTCAGATATGGAGTCCCGCATAGCATCATCACTGACAATGGGTCAAACTTCGATTCGGACAAGTTCAGAGCTTTTTGCGCCTCTCAAGGCACTCGAGTCGACTACGCATCGGTCGCCCATCCCCAGTCGAATGGACAAGCTGAAAGAGCAAATGGTCTGATTCTCAAAGGACTAAAGCCTCGACTGATGCGTGATCTCAAGCACGCGGCAGGTGCTTGGGTCGACGAGCTTCCGTCAGTTCTGTGGGGATTGAGGACCACCCCGAACCGGTCGACTGGAAGAACTCCATTCTTTCTGGTTTATGGAGCCGAAGCAGTTTTGCCAAGTGATCTTCTTCACAACGCACCCCGAGTCGAACTTTATACCGAAGATGAAGCAGAACAAGCTCGGCAAGACGTAGTCGACCTCCTAGAAGAAGAAAGAGATATGGCCATGATCAGATCGACCATTTATCAACAAGACTTGCGTCGATTCCACACCAGGAATGTCAAGAGTCGAGCCTTCCAAGAAGGGGATTTGGTCCTCCGAGTGGATCAGCAGAAACCACACAAACTTGCTCCTACTTGGGAAGGCCCCTTCATCATCACCAGAGTCCTCCACAATGGAGCATATCACCTATACAATGTTGATCACCAGATCGACGAGCCACGAGCTTGGAATGCGGAACTACTCCGCCCCTTTTACACTTGAGTTCTCCCTTGGACGAGATGTAATAAGAAAAAATTTCTGCAGTTCATTTTTTACCAAAGACAAGAGCGTCCCAATAATTGCTGTCACTCTTGTTTGCATACGAAATCCCCCAGTGGGTGACTTAGCCGCGAATCCATTTCGCCCAAGTTAAAAAAATCCTACCGAGTGGAGAGCAAACCTCCCACTCGGGGGCTTAGCTGCAGTCCAGTACTCGCCTAAGTTCTCCCACTTAGAGACTTAGCTGCAGTCAGGCACTCGCCTAAGTTTGAAAAAATCCTACCGAGTGGAGAGCAAACCTCCCACTCGGGGGCTTAGCTGCAGTCCAGCACTCGCCTAAGTTCTCCCACTTAGAGACTTAGCTGCAGTCAGGCACTCGCCTAAGTTTGAAAAAATCCTACCGAGTGGAGAGCAAACCTCCCACTCGGGGGCTTAGCTGCAGTCCAGTACTCGCCTAAGTTCTCCCACTTAGAGACTTAGCTGCAGTCAGGCACTCGCCTAAGTTTGAAAAAATCCTACTGAGTGGAGAGCAAACCTCCCACTCGGGGGCTTAGCTGCAGCCCAGTGCTCGCCTAAGTGTTTAAAAATCCTACCGAGTGGAGAGCAAACCTCCCACTCGGGGGCTTAGCTGCAGCCCAGCGCTCGCCTAAGTGTTTAAAAATCCTACCGAGTGGAGAGCAAACCTCCCACTCGGGGGCTTAGCTGCAGCCCAGCGCTCGCCTAAGTGTTTAAAAATCCTACTGAGTGGAGAGCAAACCTCCCACTCGGGGGCTTAGCTGCAGCCCAGTGCTCGCCTAAGTGTTTAAAAATCCTACCGAGTGGAGAGCAAACCTCCCACTCGAGGGCTTAGATGCAGCCCAACGCTCGCCTAAGTGTTTAAAAATCCTACCGAGTGGAGAGCAAACCTCTCACTCGGAGGCTTAGCTGCAGCCCAGTGCTCGCCTAAGTACAAGACACAACCTAATCCGCGAGTCGACTGCTACCTTCCCCTTCGGAGCTGCGCCACAAATACAAGGTTATTCCGAGTGAAGATCAAGATCCACTCGACGAATCAAACCATGAAGATATTCAACGAGAAATCAAGATCAGATAAAGCCTAAAAGGTCCCAGACCTCAGGCCAAAATAATCGAGCCCTCAGCTCGACGGAGTTTAACGGTTACAAAATCCACTCGGCATTCCGAGGCAAATTTAAAGTGGAGCTTAAAAGTTTTTCACTCCTCAGGTGGAGGACTGGAAGGGGCGACGAACTCGTCCAAGTTGATCCCGTCTGCAATACGGGTGGCAGCAGCGATGAAAGTCTCCATGAAATCTTGAAAGTTGTGCTTCCTGGTATTGGCAACTTGGATGGCGGCCAGCTTCTCTTCTCGCGCCTCCTTGCAATGGACACGGACCAGAGACAGAGCCACATCAGTGCCACACCGAGCAGAAGACTTCTTCCACTCCTGCACTCGGTCAGGGATTCCGTTAAGTCGAGTCATCAGAGACTCGAGATCGTTTTGGAGCGTAGCCTCTGGCCAAAGTGCCGGGTCGATCCATGACATGGGAACCTTCAGTCGAGCCAAGTAGTCCACGACGCCGTCAATGCGAGATTCCAGTCGGAGCAGATTCATGGCAGCTTCATCTTTCACGGGAGATTTGATTGGATCCAAACCTGTTTCGATCCGCCCAGTCTCCTCTTCAAAGTTCTGGCAAAGCTCTGCATACACGATCCAAGGATAAGTCAATTTTCATAGACTGAGTCGACGCAAAAAAAAACCCAGTCGGAACTGAATGTGCACCTTCAAGCTTGATGTACAACTTCTTGGCGAGGCTCCTCAAGTAGCTCTCCAGGTCGTCCCTCCTGCGAGCGATGCCTTCCATCTTCTCGTTCAGGGTGAGGTTTTCCTTCTTCCAACGTGAAAACTCCCTGTTGGCTTCATTCAGAGCGGTCTTCAGCTTGGTATTCTCTTCTTCTAAGTGGTCGACCGAAGCCAGCTTCTGTACGGCCAGAGCGGTCTTGTCATCAGCCTCCTTACGGGCAGCAGCCAAGTCCTGATCCTTCTTCGCCAGAGCTTCGTTCAGTTTTTCTGCGAAGAAATAATGATTGAATCGGAAATAGCAGAAGGATACTCAAGCCTAAAAGCTAGCCAGTCGACAAAGTCATCTTACCTGCGGCGCCGTCTCTGACCTTCTGTAGCTCTGTTCTGGCCAGCTCCAGATCAAGGTTCAGTTGAATCTTCTGCTTCTCCAACTCAGTATAGCGAGCTACAAGTTCGCAGGATTTCTGTAAAAGAAAAAATCAGTCAACAGACGTCCAAGATAAGTTGCTTCCGAGTAACTAAGAGACAATGATGACGTTTCTAAGACCACAGCCGAATCAAAAACATTCGATAGTAGTGTCGGGGACTACACCCAGTGGGTGCACTCAGCGTGCCCCCACTGGTTCGACCAAAAAAAACAAAGAGAAAAAGTCTATAGTCGACTCGACCTGGCCCGACCAAACCGAGTGAAGAAATACAGCTACAGCAACACAATGTAAAGACTACAGTCCACTGCCAGCAGTCCACCGTAGTCTCGGGGACTACACCCAGTGGGTGCACTTAGCGTGCCCCCACTCGTCCAAGGATTGGCAGACACACCCAGTGGGTGTACAGATACAGATACAAAAGATCTTCGGAAAAGAGACTCTTCAAACAGCATATCATAAACAGACCAAGTGTTGAGTCGACTGACCTGGACGTTGCTCTGAAGAGCCGAACTCGCGTCATAGGCTGCTTGGCTGGCCTCCCGAGCCATCTTCACTTGCTCCATCATGATCCCCGCCTAGCGTATAGCCTCCTTTGCAGCAGCCGCTTGGTCCTCAGGGACGGGGTACGCAGCAAAAAGCGAAGGGGGATCCGCAGTCGACGCCGAAGGCCGCACGCTCGTCAGAAGAATGGCGAAAGTCACAGAAGCCCGAGTGGTGTCACCACCATCCCGAGCCATGGCCTCAGACGCCGGAGCAGGTTGGGGGGTCTTGTCAGCCGACGACCTCTTGTTCCTCCTCATTCTCAGCGGTTCGTTGTCGTCGTCATCCGGAAGGTCGATAACATGAGGAGGGGCTGCAAGAGAAACATTCAATCGACCGGAGTTGCAATAAAAGATTAGTCGACTCAAAGCAAAACGTCAGTAATTGTACCAGGGTTGGAGGTAACAGCATCCTCCATCTCTTGGTCGTCGTCCTTGGCGGAGACCTCAGAAGTAGCAGCGCTGCAAATCTCGAAAGTCAGTCAGTTGGCTCAATGAATCGACCAAGGATCTGTCCATGGTCGACGAGCCCGGAAATGGTAGGGACAGCTATCTTCATCTTGGGCAGAGCCTTGGGCGGCTTGGACAGCGTCGTGCGTGGGTGCTTGGGAACCTTCCCAGTCGGCGTAGGAGAAGAGGTCCGAGGGCGTTTCGACGACTGCCCAACAGAAGCAGTCGCCTTGCCACGTTCCCGCGCCGGGTCGTGTGTGTGCTTGGACCGACCCTCCGGGCGAGGGAGTTCGACCTCCTCCTCCTCCTCTTCGTTGGAGTCAACATTGTCGTCTCCCTCTCCTTCACCGTCGGACTCCCACTCGCCTTGGTCGTCCCCGCTCTCACCTCCGCTCGCCTCCCCTTCCTCAGTTGGCTCCTGAGCCCCGTTGGGCGTCGAGTACATCTCGGTGGTCGCCTGGAAAGCAATAGACAAGACGAAAGTCAATCGACCAACTCAAAGAAGACCAATGCAGAAAACAAGATTTCAGTCGGGAGCATAAAGACATACCTGGTCCACTTCATACGAGTTGTCGAGTGGAGTTACCCTCCTGGCTCCTCGGGGGTTGTCTTTGTTCCCCGTGATGCTCGACAGCCACCCCTCCAGCATCTCGTCGGTGACCTCCTCCGGGTGGATCCGAGTGGTGTCATCGAGACCCGAGTACAACCACATCGGGTGGTCACGGGCCTGGAGCGGTTGGATGCGCCTCTGGAGGAAGACCTCCAGCAGGTCCATCCCAGTCACACCCTCACGGACAAGCTCGACCACTCGACCGGCCAACACTTTGACTTGGGCCCTTTCCTCCGGCGTCACTTTCAGAGAAGCGGGTTTTTCAGCTCGGTCGAGGGAGAAAGGAGGAAGACCAGTCGACTGTCCTGGGGTCGCCTGGTCCTGACAGTAGAACCAGGTCGCCTGCCAACCACGGACCGACTCCGGGAAAGTAATGGATGGAAAACAGCTCTTCCGCCTCGTCTGGATCGCCAAGCCCCTGCACAACTGGATCACCTGCGTCCTCTCGTCACTCGACTTGGCCTTCTTGACCGATTGAGAACGGCAGGTAAAGATGTGCTTGAAAAGTCCCCAATGGGGGCGGCAACCCAAGAAAGCCTCACACATGGAGATGAAAGCAACAAGGTCTACAATGGAGTTGGGAGTAAAGTGGTGGAGCTGCGCTCCGAAGAAGTTCAAGAAGCTCCGGAAAAAGGATGGGGCGGCAGAGAAAACCCTCGGTCGATGTGGGTGGCTAGGAGCACGCACTCACCGTCGCGGGGTTGAGGTTCGATCTCTCCCCCCGGAAGACGCGCGGCTTCGTGGGGAATGACTCCCCCCTCGACCATGTCGTCGAGATCCTCTTGCCGGAGCACCGACGGCATCCAGTCACCCTGGATCCAACCTTTGGGCAGAGCGGTCCTAGAGGAAGATCCGCCCCGGGCAGACCTCTTCCCTTTCCCCGCCGCCGCCGCCTTCTTCGTGCGCTCCAGAGCAGTCGTCTTGCCCTTCACCATCATCGCCGGCGAAATCTCGAACGGGCTTGCGGCGCTAGGGTGAGAACGGAGGTGGCGGAAGGACTTGCGAAGGGAGAGAGGAAGAAGAAAGCAGAAGGGAGCGCACTGTTTGGAAACCCCGAGCCGGCAACTTATAAGGGGCCGCTTCCGAGTGGCTGATTGGTAGGCCCAGGCTATCCAGTCAAATCCCGCAGCAGACATGCGCGCAGTACGTGGCGAAAAAGGCGACGCGGGGATCAAGGAGCTTCCGCTTTATCGCTTCCGATTACTACGGCCGCTCCCGTCCCGCGCGCTTCCCAAAATCCGAATCCTGCGACATCCGCGGGCCACAGAACAACTTGTCAAAACAGGAGACCCTGATCGCGCCGGCGCTCAGTATGTCACAAGTAAAAAAATTCACTCGACGATAGGCCTGGAATGGATCAAGGCGACTGAAAGAGGTTGATAACGTCATCCGTGACGATTGGCCCAATACGAGGCACTCGTGTAGCCCAAAGAACTAGTCGGGAAGATCCCCAACTCTTTCCCCACTCTAGCCTCGATCCATTCGGGGGCTAATGATGAAACTATGTACATAGGGTAGGGGCACGGACCCGTCCAAAGAGCCCTACCCAAGGACATCCCTAGAAGAAGTCACCTTTCAATCGACTTGAAGGTTTCTCACTCGACGGGTTCAAGACACTCGACCAAGAAGCTACCACTCGACCATGAAGCTAGCCACTCGACCGCCAGGAGATCTGAAGTCACTCCGCCGGCAAACGGTCGGCTATTAAGTAGTCTTTATGGTCATTGTAGCACTCTATTAGGGGCGTTACCAGTAACGCCCAACCTTAAATGTACCTTAAACCCTGCATTACTAAGGGCAGGAGAGGGCCGGCGAACTCTATATAAGCCACCCCCCTCCTCAGTATGAAGGGTTCGCACCCCTGTTATTCACACGCCAGTAATCCAGTCGACCGCCTCCGGGCACCGAGACGTAGGGCTGTTACTTCCTCCGCGAAGGGCCTGAACTCATACATCTTGGTGTGTTTACAACTTCCCAATAGCTGAGATCTAGCCTCTCCATACATACCCCCCTACATCACTGTCAGAGTTAGAACCACGACAGCAGTGTCCTCTTGCGTCCGAACTCCAACGCCGGACTGTATTCGAGATATCTTTTGCAACCGAGCACCAATGCTGGACCGCTTCCCAGCTCTAACGCCGGAATGTATCCGAGCTCCAACGCCGGACTATGTATCCGAGCTCCAACGCCGGACTATATATCCGAGCTCCAACGCCGGACTGTATCCGAGCTCCAACGCCGGACTATATATCCGAGGTGTCGTAAATCACCTTGGTTCAAAGTAGTTTGAAGGAGTTTTAGCCGAGCTTAATGCCGGAAATGCCCTCTATGGAGCCAGCCACTAGCGCCCGAGCTTTATGCCGGGCTGCTTCCGAGGTGGTGCACCACCCCGAATGTGGGCCAATTTTTGTGAATATTTTTTATTGGTGCAATTTATTCTCTGCCGAGATATATAGCCAGTAGCCCTCAAGGTGTGTATCGGTCTAAAACCCGAGATGCACCTGAAGGATGACGTAAGACCGCTGATCCCAGTAGCCGCCGAGACACTGGTCGGGTGGTAACACCGGATCAGGGGATCAATGTGCCCCTTTAATATTTGTAAATAATAAGCCCGAAGCCCAGTAGCCCCCGAGTCTTAATGCGGGCACGGGTGGCCGAATTATGGATCAATATCCATAGTAAAATCACAAATTATGTGTAATGACTCTATGTATCCAAGTACTTTACGTCATTAATGCTTGGATCCGCATTGTACAAAACTTTGTAGACCGACCATCGGCTTCCACCTCCTCGGCTAGTAGCCGAGGAGTGTTTGTCCTACTTTATAAAGCCTTTATGAGGGCAAAGATTTACAACAAACAAGGCAATCTGGCCATACGGTTTTATAAACAAAGGTACGCAGAGAGTTATATTACTGTTTAACAGAAGAAATGTCTTCCAAAGAAAATAGTCCCGCTATCGGTTCCCTTCTTTGGGTTGTCATGCTAAGCATGATCATTAAACCTCAGCTCTAATGTAAGAGCAAAATATTGAGAATTTAGTTTGGGAGGCCAGTTAATACCCCCGGTAGTGTTCGGCGACAGTCGGGGTCAAGCCGTAAACGCTTCGGCCAATGTTATGAATGGCCCATCATTTAACATAGTCATCGGATCGCTGACCAGTTTACGTTTATTGTGAAAGTCAGTTTTCGGCTTTCTCCACTGAGGTGCTTAACCATGTGAGCTGGAAGCACAACCGCAGTGGTTCTCCCTTTGCGCCTAGCCGAACAAAACAGAACGTAGGAAGGAAGTGCAGGAGTCGGGCAACCCAACTATTGACCGAAGACACAATTCGAAACCGATGCATATATAGCAATATCTGAGAATGTTTTTGCCGAATCCCTAAAGGTGTCCGGCGTTGCACTGTGAGACTAATGCTGGAAAAGCACAAATAGTTTAAAAGTGCCAAAAAGCTTGGAAAACCAAGAAACGTCAGTAAAAACATGACATCCGAACAATATCAAGTGTTCGGTGCCAATCCGAAAGTTGGTCTTAGAAAAAAGAAGTGCTTCTGTCGTGTTTTAACATGATACATCCTATCTCAAGACTTCGAGCGGGTCAGCCTACGGCTTCAACCTCCTATCCCAAGGGCGGAGTACTTCTCATCAGGCCAGTTTAGCAAACTAAACTCTAGCGGCTTTGAGAGAGAAATTAGGCTCCCAGGCTAGTGACCGCACACTCGTGTCGAAAAAAGGAGTGATAAATAATAATAATAATAATAAAACTTTGCAATGACTAAGAAGAAGAACACTTATTATGAAACGGCTCATATAAATTTTAAGAGCCCCCAAGTGACTTGGGTAGAAGAATGATTGCATGTACCGAAGTACTTATATCATATCTATGTTCAACCGAACTTTAAACGCGTCTTAACCGACCGTCAGCTTCTCCCTCTTCGGTCAAGGACCAAAAAGTGTTATGTACTCCATCGGTCGAGAATATCGACGGTGTTTCCAATAACCAGGCAATCAGGCCATAAGGCTGTAACAGACAAAGCGCGCTCAGGGAACTTATGCTATATTACCGTGAAGTGTAAGAAGCATCTTCGAAGAAAATAGTACCCCCACCGATACCTTTGTTCGGTGCTCATTGTTATTATGAGACTTGTGCAATAGATTTTTTGTACTCATGAGTTCCGTTGTGTGCCGACCATCATTGAAAACTATAAGAGCGCTAGCTTTCGGCTTCACCCAGTCTGAGGTCCGACTCGGGTGACCCGATCATGACAATCGCAGAGGTGCTCCCTTTACTCCCTAGCCGAACAATCGGGAACGTAGGGGTAAACACAGGAGCGAGGCAACCCAGCTTGCAAATCGCTTAAGTCAATATGGTGCATATTGTGGCATAATACACGAACAAGGAACGAAGCCGTACAAGTATAATCATATGCAAGAGGAAAAGGCTTCATAAAGGAAGCCCCCAAGTGAATTGGGTCCTTGAATTTGTGTGTCACAAACAAAGTTTGGACAAGGAAAATTTTTTGCAAGCAACTTTTTTCCAAAAAAGTATAATGCTTGGTCGAACCGAACACAAGTTAGAAATTAAAGCTTTGAGCATGAAAGCGACTTAGCTGGCTAATGTGTTCGGTATTGATGACGCGGTCCGAGCTTGATGCGGGGCAAGGTTCCTTCCCCCAAGCCGGTCCCGAGGTGGCGGAGCGGAGAGCTCGACACGACGAAGTGGTGACATAGCACGGTCAGTGCAGACCGGCAGAGTGACGTCGAAGTCCCCGGATCATTTTCCTGTGCACAAAAAATAGTGCAAACCGGAGATAATAGTAATAATGATAATTAAAAAAATCGTTTCATAATAAATAATTTATGCAAAGTGAGTAATAAAAGAAATATGGCCTGGCGCCGAAGTCAATGTCGATGCAGGGCATTGGTGTGATGCGGTAAAGGCGTGGCAAAGCCTAAATTCGCAGGTCGGTCCGAGCTCCGGATGCGGCGTTCGCCGGACTATGTACGGAAACTGACCGAACCACCATGCGACTGTCGTCAATGCGGCCACCATTTGATAGACCTGTGTACATATGATGGACAAACCAGAGTAATAATTCATTGGGAAAAATGAACCCAAACAAGCAAAAAATACTGGGATTAATAGCACCTGGTTTATTTGTTGTAGCAATCTGAAGGAAGGTGATTCCCAAAATTGGGACTCGATCCGTACACCCATTGCCTGATGGGCGATAAAACGACGGCATGGCAATGCTGGCAAAGGTTGGATCACCGGGGCAAAACCCTCGGCCCAGCTAACGTGACGGAGCTGGTCGGCTAGTGACGCCGTAGTGTCCGGAGTAGGTTGATGAAGAGATGGCGAAGCCCCCGGTCCAGCCTCGATGTCGAAGCCTCGATGTCAGCCGATGAGTCAAAGTAGGTCGGCATGATGGACACCAACTTGAAGAAGCAATAGTGCGGCCCTGCCGATGCAGGTCATGACGTGGTCGATGCCGGCTTGATGAAGCGACCGTGCGGTGATGCCGGTATGCCCGCTCCGTGTAATCCGTGGGGCGGCGATGTTGGTGATGATTTATCCTTCGCGATGCCGGACACTTATTCGGCTTGCTGAGATGATGATCCGAAGAAGTTGAGCTCGGCTCAACAATGTGACGACGTGTCTAGCGCAGGTCGGCGGCCGTGGAGCAATATTGCCGGACTGGTTTGACACCAGCATGATGTTAAAGATCATGTTCAAAAGATCTTAAAGTTAGTGGGATGTGTTCGGAAGCAAAACACAATACCCCATACAAAACTTCCTTCAAAAGGGATATCCGAAATCCTGTTCATAAAAAAGACGAACTCAGGTCGGATTCGTTTTCGCGCAGAAAACAGATCCAAAAAGTGATGCACTAATCGGAAGGTTTCCGGAGTTTGGACGGTCGGATCGAGCTGAAATTTTGAGAGGTGGTAGATATAGGAATTCCGCAGCCGATCAACGGTTGGATCTTTCAAAGGACGTCCAAGCTAGAAGCTGGACACCACGCCCTAAAATCGTCCAGATTCCCATCCAGATTTGACAGGGCTCCGGTATATCATAGATTGCCGGAGATTCCTCCATCGGAACTCGATGAAATTTTCCAGGGTTGTTGTAGACTCGATTACGCACAATTCCACCGAAGCGATCGTTAAAGCGAAGCTCGAGGAGGCGGTGGCGGCGGATATGCGTTCGCTGTCCGGAAAAACAGCACGGTCGCCCGAGGGCAATGTTGACGTTGAGCCCCCGAGCTCCATGGACGATTCCTCCATGATCTTGATAGAGATCGGAGTTGGTGTTGATGAAGGCCCTCGTCCGAACATGGTGATCCGGACATGGGGCGCAGTTCTTGGTCGAACCAAGGTGACCAGTCGAGCTGGTGACGAAGATGCCGAAGTCGCAGTTGATCTGCAGGCGAGCCATCGATCCTTTTGTCGATCACACAGCGGAACTCTCAATGAAAGCACCAATGTTGGTGTCAAAACCGACGGATCCCGGGTAGGGGGTCCCGAACTGTGTGTCTAGGATCGATGGTAACAGGAGGCATGGGACACGATGTTTACCCAGGTTTGGGCCCTCTTGATGGAGGTAAAACCCTATGTCCTGATTAATTAATATTGATGACATGGGTAGTACAAGAGTAGATCTACCACGAGATCAAGAAGGCTAAATCCTAAAAGCTAGCCTATGGTATGATTGTTGTATATGGAGTTGATTGTATGTTGTCTATCGACTAGCCTGGCCCTGGTTTATATAATGCACCAGAGGCCTAGGTTAACAAGAGTCCTAGCCGAATACGCCGGTGGGGAGAAGTCCTTGTCTTGATCGCCAAATCTTGTGGAATATTCTTTGTATGCGGCAGCTGTCCGAACTGGTCCATGAGTATACGGCCACGGGGGTCCTCGTCCCAATCTATCAGATCGGGAGATGACGTGTTGAGTACCCCCTAGTCCAGGACACCGTCAACCATCGACTCACAACTAGAAGTGTGTATGTTTGTCGAGGGTCCCCAGTTGTAAGCCAACCATCAAACTCGCAACAAAGGGGTGTGTGTTTGTCGAGGGACCCCAGTTGCATGACAAACATGGACTCGCAACTAGGGGTTGTGTATTTTGATTTTTTTACATATATTAGAACTGAAAGAAAACTACACCTGAAAGAAAAAAAGAAAAAAATTGAAAATAAAAGAAACAGAAGGAATAGAAAGCATAAATCGTTACTACGTACGATCGGCTACAGCTACACAAGTGAGCAAGCGTGTGAGGCACGCTGGGCCTTGCCCATGCGAGCGTGCTATGGTCACGCTGGTCACACACAAAAAAAGACAAGGCCCTAGAGATCCAATAACAAAAAGGAAAAACAACAAACAAACAAACAAAAGGTTATAAACATATGATGATTTGAACTTAGATGTGACATAGTTATGTTACATATAGATGCGTCCTAGACGGACTCGAATATATAGATAGATTTTGAATACAAAATTAACATTGAACGCATGCATGCATCGTCCCGTAGAAGGATGCATTTACCTATATATGTATTTGAATAATATATATTGGACGCCTGTATATTCAAGTACAAATTTCTAATTCATTTTTCCTCACATGACCTGACACAGCTCTGCATCATCTATACTCGTCTCCTATTTTTTTGAGTAATACTCGTCTCCTATTGAGAAACAGTAAAACTGAGCCAGCCATGAGCTTCCACGACGATTTGGAGCTGTAAACCGTCGGATCACTCTAACGTGCGATGTAGATCATTACCAGGTCGTTCAGACATTCCATTTACCGTCTCGTGGGCCGCTACTCCGCGAAACGAGCTCCAGCTCCTGTCAGTGTTCGGGCCTTGAAAGGCCCATGCCCAGGTACATGGCCACACACTACGGTTTCTGTCTCTTGGAGTGTTTGTCCATGGTGGCTGCCGTCCCTTTCTCTCTCTCTCTCTCTCTCTCTCTCTCTCTCTCTCTCTCTCTCTCTGCAGGCGACGGCAATGGCCACGGGCGTACGGAAGAGACGGCCACAACAAAGACGGGACTTCACCGATACGACAGCGACGGGTGCGTGCGACCTAACCTTCAGGTTCTACATCGCCATACCCCATCACAGCCGGGCAGGTCAGATCCCCTTGTTGGCAGGATGGATGAACCAGAGGAGAGGAGGTAAGAATGAAGATTGAGGGAGTAGATGGGCCCCCACGTTCAGGCTGGTAGCAGACTCTGGCCCTTCCATTATCTGCCTCTCCTGGTACTCAGGCAAGGAGTTGATCTCCAAAACCTAACAACTCCCAATTTGGAGCACTTTACTGGATGTGGATCCAATTCCATGATCCTTTGATGATTTGAAGTGTGTCAACCTTCCATGGATTGTAAGCTGCTACTCTGTTTCAAAAAAAAAATCCCTGCTCGGATAACCAAAATTTGCTTGATCTCTTGAGATAATTTTATCATGGGTTTGTCTTCCAGGGTAGTCTCAAATTGGTGAACATTTTAGTCTGATGTGGCTGTTAGAGATATGGTTGACTAGATGAAAATTTTAATTAGGGCTAGATGAATTAATAACCATTCTTCATCCTGATTCTTCATTGTTTTATGTTTTCAAATTCCACCAACCCTATTTTTTTATTGTTGGATATCTGCAGTTAAAAGAAATAAAATTCTTGATGGATAGACTAGAACCAAATGCTCCCTTATCTGATGGTACTACAACACAGTATAAGGTTGCAGAATCTAGACTGCTTAGTATTTGCATTTGATTATATTGGCAAGCCAGGACATTGATATATAACTGCAGTTTGTTAATGAAATTGTAGTTACTGTTTATTTTCTTAGGCGTGAAGATATGTCCATCTTTTCTTGTGTTTTATGGGTGGGCATTTGCAAATAGCTAAATGCTACAGCCATGAACATGATTCATTGTCTAAACAGCATCATAAGCACTATTGAGATGATCGTTTTCTATGTTTTTGCACTTCCTCACTAAAACTGAAATCCAGATATCTCCCCCCCTTTGATGTAGAAGTGTAAACATCAAGGGATTCAAAATTTCTACACTATACTCGAAGGATACTATTCATTTGCATGTTATTTTCAAAATATATAATGAATTTGTTTTAATCATGGGCATGAGCTCCGCCAATCATTAAAGGAGAGTTCACAAAATGAACTTGCACACAACAAGTTAATACAATACCAAACTGAGAATCAATTACTAGCTAAAATAAGAAGCTACTACTTTTTGAGCGAAGAAACAGGTTCGTTGTATATCAACCCTCTTCTTTTATTCCTCTATGCTTGCAAATCACACATTGATGGTCGAGAGTGTACAACTTAACATTTTTTTATGGACATCTTGTGGACAATTTATCATGGTAAGTAACTTGGCCCAATGGTTCTGTATTGGCTAATCTTCTTGTGGTAGAAAGAAGAGCTCAATACATGCTACAGTCCATCAGGCCTTCCAATAGGTTTGATCATATTACTATAATCGCAGGTGGCAATTTGCTCCAGTTAGCATGTTTGTTCGATCACTCTGAAGAATTGTAGCTAATTATGGCGGATTTCATATATGCGATGTTTGTGTCCAGGAAAGAAGTGGTGTTTTAAATACAGTCCAGCTTTGTGTAACTTCTGTTTGCTCGGTATTTTCTCACTTGCTACTCCTCAACAATTTGTGACCTATCAATGAAAAAGAGAGATTACGGGAGCTATAATGCACTTCACTATTTAGGTGATATTTATATAGTTCTAGCTTCTTTTACGAAGTTACCATCTATGTAACGTTAATGTCTATAATAGAGAAATTGAACCTTTTTACCGCTCAGTTATCTCTTACATGCTTGATTGTTCCAACCACATTAGGCCTTTGATTTGTTCTTTTATGTTAGTGAGGAAAAAAACTTCAGTGGTTCGTGTTCCTGACCATAGGTCGCTTTTGAATATATAATAAGGTAGATGCCTTTTTTTCAAAAGAAAAGAAAAGTGCGATATGCTAAAGAAATTAAATGAATCAATGTTTATCTGCTCATCCTTTTTATCCAGTTATGCATGTGTCTGAATGTTATATTTGTTTATAGAACATCTTTTAATTCTTTATATTGAAAAGTAAAAGCATAATCATCGTAGTTCGTTTCATCACTTTACTGCATCAACACTGGCGGGCGCGGCAACGCGCGTCTTCATGTTCTAATTACTTTATTATTAGAGCAACGTTTTTACCAAAAACAGTAGGATTTTCTACATTGCAACATTATATTAGAAAAATTGTCCAAAATGTCTACAAGAAAAAAAACTCAAAAGCTATAAAGAAAAAAAAATTATGCCAGCCTTCTCATATACGGATAGACAAGTAAACCAAGATTCAATTTGGACAACACGCACCGCGCAAGGGAGAGCTCCTCCGTGCAGCTTGGTCGGGATATAGGGGCATGGACTGAAGGAAATATGCCCTAGAGGCATTAATAAAGTTGTTATTTATATTTCCTTATATCATGATAAATGTTTATTATTCATGTTAGAATTGTATTAACCGGAAACTTAGTACATGTGTGAATACATAGACAAATAGAATGTCACTAGTATGCCTCTACTTGACTAGCTCGTTGAATCAATGATGGTTATGTTTTCTAACCATAGACATGAGTTGTCATTTGATTAACGGGATCACATCATTAGATAATGATGTGATTGACTTGACCCATCCGTTAGCTTAGCACGATGATCGTTTAGTTTGTTGCTATTGCTTTCTCCATAACTTATACATGTTCCTATGACTATGAGATCATGCAACTCCCGAATACCGGAGGAACACTTAGTGTGCTATCAAACGTCACAACGTAACTGGGTGACTATAAAGATGCTCTACAGGTGTCTCCGATGGTGTTTGTTGAGTTGGCATAGATCGAGATTAGGATTTGTCACTCCAAGTATCGGAGAGGTATCTCTGGGCCCTCTCGGTAATACACATCACTATAAGCCTTGCAAGCAATGTGACTAATGAGTTAGTTGCGGGATGATGTATTACGGAACGAGTAAAGAGACTTGCCGGTAACGAGATTGAACTAGGTATTGAGATACCGGCGATCGAATCTCGGGCAAGTAATATACCGATGACAAAGGGAACGACGTATATCGTTATGCGGTTTGACCGATAAAGATCTTTATAGAATATGTAGGAACCAATATGAGCATCCAGATTCCGCTATTGGTTATTGAACGGAGACGTGTCTCGGTCATGTCTACATAGTTCTCGAACCTGTAGGGTCCGCACGCTTAATGTTCGGTGACGATCGGTATTATGAGTTTATGTGTTTTGATGTACCAAAGGTAGTTCGGAGTCCCGGATATGATCACGGACATGACGAGGAGTTTCGAAATGGTCAAGACATAAAGATTGATATATTGGACGGCTATATTCGGACACCGGAAGTGTTCCGAGTGATTTTGGAGTAAACCGGAGTGCCAGAGGGTTACTGGACCCCCCTGGGGGAACTATTGGGCCACATGGGCCATAGTTGAGAGAGAGAGGGCCGGCTAGGGTAGGCCACGTGCCCCCTCCCCCTCTTGTACGAATTGGACTAGGGGGGCCCTTTCCTTCTCCCTTCTCCTCCTTCCTTTCCCCATCCTACTAGGAGTAGGAAAGGGGAGTCCTACTCATACTTGGAGCAGGATTCCTCCTCTCCTGGTGCACCCCAAGGGCCGGCCGCCCCCCCTTGCTCCTTTATATACGGCGACAGGGGGGCACCCTAGAACACACAAGTTGATCATTGATCCCTTAGCCATGTGCGGTACCCCCTCCACCATAATCCACCTCGGTCATATCGTCGTAGTGCTTAGGCGAAGCCCTGCGCCGGTAGCTTCATCATCATCGTCATCACGTCGTCGTGCTGACGAAGCTCTCCCTTGACACTCAGCTGGATCGAGAGTTTGTGGGACGTCACCGAGCAGAATGTGTGCAGATCGCGGAGGTGTCGTACTTTCGGTACTAGGATCGGTCAGATCGTGAAGACGTACGACTACATCAACCGCGTTGTTATAATGCTTCCGCTTACGGTCTACGAGGGTTGTTGGGGAACGTAGTAATTTCAAAAATTTCCTACGCACACGCAAGATCATGGTGATGCATAGCAACAAGAGGGGAGAGTGTTGTCTACGTACCCTTGTAGACCGGCAACGGAAGTGTTGACACAACGTAGAGGAAGTAGTCGTACGTCTTCAGTCGTACGTCTTCACGGCCCGACCGATCAAGCACCGAAACTACGACACCTCCGAGTTTTAGCACACGTTCAGCTCGATGACGATCCCCGGACTCCGATCCAGCAAAGTGTCGGGGAAGAGTTCCGTAGCACGACGGCGTGGTGACGATCTTGATGTTCTACTGTCGCAGGGCTTCGCCTAAGCACCGCTACAATATTATCGAGGATTATGGTGGAAGGGGGCACCGCACACGGCTAAGAAAACGATCACGAGGATCAACTTGTGTGTCTAGGGGTGCCCCCTGCCCCCGTATATAAAGGAGCAAGGGGAGGAGGCCGGCCGGCCCTATTGGTGCGCCAAGGAGGAGTCCTCCTCCTAGTAGGAGTAGGACTCCTACTAGGAGGGGGAAAGGAAGTGGGGAGGGAGAAGGAAAGGGGGCGCCGCCCCCCTCTCCTAGTCCAATTCGGACCAGGGGGAGGAGGCGCGCGGCCCACCCTAGGCTGCCCTTCTCTCTCTCCACTAAGGCCCATATGGCCCATTACTTCTCCCGGGGGGTTCCGGTAACCCTCCGGTACTCCGGTTTTCTCCGAAATCACCCGGAACACTTCCGGTGTCCGAATATAGCCGTCCAATATATCAATCTTTATGTCTCGACCATTTCGAGACTCCTCGTTATGTCCGTGATCACATCCGGGACTCCGAACTAACTTCGGTACATCAAAACTCATAAACTCATAATATAACTGTCATCGAAACCTTAAGCGTGCGGACCCTACGGGTTCGAGAACAATGTAGACATGACCGAGACATGTCTCCGGTCAATAACCAATAGCGGAACCTGGATGCTCATATTGGCTCCTACATATTCTACGAAGATCTTTATCGGTCAGACCGCATAACAACATACGTTGTTCCCTTTGTCATCGGTATGTTACTTGCCCGAGATTCGATCGTCGGTATCTCAATACCTAGTTCAATCTCGTTACCGGCAAGTCTCTTTACTCGTTCGTAATACATCATCCCAACTAACTCATTAGTTGCAATGCTTGCAAGGCTTATGTGATGTGCATTACCGAGAGGGCCCAGAGATACCTCTCCGACAATCGGAGTGACAAATCCTAATCTCGAAATACGCCAACCCAACATGTACCTTTGGAGACACCTGTAGAGCTCCTTTATAATCACCCAGTTACGTTGTGACGTTTGGTAGCACACAAAGTGTTCCTCCGGCAAACGGGAGTTGCATAATCTCATAGTCATAGGAACATGTATAAGTCATGAAGAAAGCAATAGCAACATACTAAACGATCGGGTGCTAAGCTAATGGAATGGGTCATGTCAATCACATCATTCTTCTAATGATGTGATCCCGTTAATCAAATAACAACTCTTTTGTTCATGGTTAGGAAACATAACCATCTTCGATTAACGAGCTAGTCAAGTAGAGGCATACTAGTGACACTCTTGTTTGTCTATGTATTCACACATGTATTATGTTTCCGGTTAATACAATTCTAGCATGAATAATAAACATTTATCATGATATAAGGAAATAAATAATAACTTTATTATTGCCTCTAGGGCATATTTCCTTCAGTCTCCCACTTGCACTAGAGTCAATAATCTAGTTCACATCGCCATGTGATTCAACACTAAGAGTTCACATCACCATGTGATTAACACCCATAGTTCACATCGTCATGTGACCTATACCCAAAGGGTTTACTAGAGTCAGTAATCTAGTTCACATCGTTTATGTGATTAACACCCAAAGAGTACTAAGGTGTGATCATGTTTTGCTTGTGAGATAATTTTAGTCAACGGGTCTCTCACATACAGATCCGTAATATTTTGCGAATTCTATGTCTACAATGCTCTGCACGGAGCTACTCTAGCTAATTGCTCCCACTTTCAATATGTATCTAGATCGAGACTTAGAGTCATCCAGATCTGTGTCAAAACTTGCATCGACGTAACTTTTTACGATGAACCTTTTGTCACCTCCATAATTGAGAAATATTTCCTTATTCCACTAAGGATAATTTTGACCGCTGTCCAGTGATCTACTCTTAGATCACTATTGTACTCCCTTGCTTAACACAGTGTAGGGTATACAATAGATCTGGTACACAGCATGGCATACTTTATAGAACCTATGGCTGAGGCATAGGGAATGACTTTCATTCTCTTTCTATCTTCTGCCGTGGTCGGGCTTTGAGTCTTACTCAATTTCACACCTTGTAACACAGCCAAGAACTCTTTCTTTGACTGTTCCATTTTTGAACTACTTCAAAATATTGTCAAGGTATGTACTCATTGAAAAAACTTATCAAGCGTCTTGATCTATCTCTATAGATTCTTGATGCTTAATATGTAAGTAGATTCACCGAGGTCTTTCTTTGAAAAACTTCTTTCAAAACACTCCTTTATGCTTTGCAGAATAATTCTATATTATTTCTGATCAACAATATGTCATTCACATATACTTATCAAAAATAATGTAGTGCTCCCACTCACTTTCTTGTAAATACAGGCTTCACCGCAAGTCTGTATAAAACTATATGCTTTGATCATCTCATCAAAGCGCATATTCCAACTCTGAGATGCTTGCACCAGTCCATAGATGGATCGCTGGAGCTTGCATATTTTGTTAGCACCTTTAGGATTGACAAAACCTTCTGGTTGTATCATATACAACTCTTCTTTAATAAATCCATTAAGGAATGCAATTTTGTTTATCCATTTGCCGGATTTCATAAAATGAGGCAATTGCTAACATGATTCGGACAGACTTAAGCATAGATACGAGTGAGAAACTCTCATCGTAGTCAACACCTTGAACTTTTCGAAAACCTTTTTGCGACAATTCTAGCTTTGTAGATAGTAACACTACTATCATTGCCCGTCTTCCTCTTGAAGATCCATTTAATCTCAATGGCTCGCCGATCATTGGGCAAGTCAATCAAAGTCCATACTTTTTTCTCATACATGGATCTCATCTCAGATTTCATGGCCTCAAGCCATTTCACGGAATCTGGGCTCATCATCGCTTCCTCATAGTTCGTAGGCTCGTCATGTCAAGTAACATGACCTCCAGAACAGGATAACCGTACCACTCTGGTGCGGATCTCACTCTGGTTTACCTACGAGGTTCGGTAGTAACTTGATCTGAAGTTACATGATCATTATCATTAGCTTCCTCACTAATTGGTGTAGTAGTCACAGGAACAAATTTCTGTGATGAACTACTTTTCAATAAGGGAGCAGGGCCAGTTACCTCATCAAGTTCTACTTTCCTCCCACTCACTTCTTTCGAGAGAAACTCCTTCTCTAGAAAGTTTCCGAATTTAGCAACAAAAGTCTTGCCTTCGGATCTGTGATAGAAGGTGTATCCAATAGTTTCCTTTGGATATCCTATGAAGACGCACTTCTCTGATTTAGTTTTGAGCTTATCAAGTTGAAACTTTTCACATAAGCTGCAACCTCAAACTTTAAGAAACTGACAGCTTAGTTTCTTGCTAAACCATAGTTTCATATGGTGTCATCTCAACGGATTTAGATGGTGCCCTATTTAATGTGAATGTAGCTGTCTCTAATGCATAACCCCAAAACGTTAGTGGTAAATCGGTAAGAGACATCATAGATCGCACCATATCTAGTAAAGTACAGTTACGATGTTCGGACACACCATTACACTGTGGTGTTCCAGGTGGCATGAGTTAGTGAAACTATTTCACATTGTTTTTAACTTGAAGGCCAAACTCGTACTCAAATATTTTACTTTGGATCATATTTAGAAACTTTTTATTTTCTGTTACGATGATTCTCCACTTCACTCTGAAATTCTTTTGAACTTTCAAATGTTTCAGACTTGTGTTTTCATAGTAGATATATCATATCTGCCTCAAATCATTGTGAAGATCAAAATAATGATACCTCCGCGGCCTCAATATTCATCGGACCACATACATCAGTATGTATGATTTCCAACAAATTCTGTTGCTCGTCCATTGTTCCGGAGAAGAACGGAGTCTTAGTCATCTTGCCCATGAGGCATGGTTCGCAAGCATCAACTGATTCATAATCAAGTGATTCCAAAAGCCCATCAGCATGATTTTCTTCATGCGCTTACACCAATATGACCTAAACGGCAGTGCCACAAATAAGTTGCACTATTTATTAACTTTGCATCTTTTGTTCAATATTATGAATATGTGTATTCACTACGATCAAGATCCAATGAAAACTATTTTCATTGGGTGTGTAACCATATAAGGTTTTATTCATGTAAACAGAACAACAATTTATTCTCTTACTTAAATGAATAACCGTATTACAATAAACATGATCAAATCATATTCATGCTCAACGCAAACACCAAATAACACTTATTTAGGTTCAACACTAATCCCGAAAGTATAGGGAGTGTGCGATGATGATCATATCAATCTTGGAACCACTTCCAACACACATCGTCACTTCACCCTTAACTAGTCTCTGTTCATTCTGCAACTCCCGTTTCGAGTTACTAATCTTAGCAACTGAACTAGTATCAAATACTGAGGGGTTGCTATAAACACTAGTAAAGTACACATCAATAACATGTATATCAAATATACCTTTGTTCACTTTGCCATCCTTCTTATCCGCCAAATACTTGGGGCAGTTCCGCTTCCAGTGACCAGTCCCTTTGCAGTAGAAGCACTTAGTCTCAGGCTTAGGACCAGACTTGGGCTTCTTCACTTGAGCAGCAACTTGCTTGCCGTTCTTCTTGAAGTTCCCCTTCTTCCCTTTGTCTTTTTCTTGAAACTAGTGGTCTCGTCAACCATCAACACTTGATGTTTTTCTTGATTTCTACCTTCGTCGATTTTAGCATCACGAAGAGCTTGGGAATTGTATTCCGTTATCCCTTGCATATTATAGTTCATCACGAAGTTCTACTAACTTGGTGATGGTGACTAGAGAATTCTGTCAATCACTATCTTATCTGGAAGATTAACTCCCACTTGATTCAAGCGATTGTAGTACCCAGACAATCTGAGCACATGCTCACTGCTTGAGCGATTCTCCTCCATCTTTTAGCTATAGAACTTGTTGGAGACTTCATATCTCTCAACTCGGGTATTTGCTTGAAATATTAACTTCAACTCCTGGAACATCTCATATGGTCCATGACGTTCAAAACGTCTTTGAAGTCCCGATTCTAAGCCGTTAAGCATGGTGCACTAAACTATCAAGTAGTCATCATATTGAGCTAGCCAAACGTTCATAACGTCTGCATTTGCTCCTGCATTAGGTCTGTCACCTAGCGGTGCATCAAGGACATAATTCTTCTGTGCAGCAATGAGGATAAACCTCAGATCACGGATCCAATCCGCATCTTTGCTACTAACATCTTTCAACTTAGTTTTCTCTAGGAACATATCATAAAACATAGGGAAGCAACAACGCGAGCTATTGATCTACAACATAGATATGCTAATACTACCAGGACTAAGTTCATGATAAAAAGTTCAATTAATCATATTACTTAAGAACTCCCACTTAGATAGACATCCCTCTAATCCTCTAAGTGATCACGTGATCAAATCAACTAAACCATGTCCGATCATCACGTGAGATGGAGTAGTTTCAATGTGAACATCACTATGTTGATCATATCTACTATATGATTCACGCTCGACCTTTCGGTCTCCGTGTTCCGAGGCCATATCTGTATATGCTTGGCTCGTCAAGTATAACCTGAGTATTCCGCGTGTTCAACTGTTTTGCACCCGTTGTATTTGAACGTAGAGCCTATCACACCCGATCATCACGTGGTGTCTCAGCACGAAGAACTTTCGCAACGGTGCATACTCAGGGAGAACACTTCTTGATAATTAGTGAGAGATCATCTTAAAATGCTACCGTCAAACAAAGCAAAATAAGATGTATAAAAGATAAACATCATACGCAATCAAAATATGTGACATGATATGGCCATCATCATCTTGCGCCTTTGATCTCTATCTCCAAAGTACTATCATGATCTATATCGTCACCGGCATGACACCATGATCTCCATCATCTTGATCTATATCAATGTGTCGTCACATGGTCGTCTCGCCAACAATTGCTCTTGCAACTATTGCTATCGCATAGCGATAAAGTAAAGCAATTATTGGGCACTTGCATCTTATGCAATAGAGAGATAACCATAAGGATTTTGCCAGTTGCGATAACTTCAACAAAACATGATCATCTCATACAACAACTTATATCTCATCACGTCTTGACCATATCACATCACAACATGCCCTGCAAAAACAAGTTAGACGTCCTCTACTTTGTTGTTGCAAGTTTTACGTGGCTGCTACGGGCTTAAGCAAGAACCAATCTTACCTACGCATCAAAACCACAACGATAGTTTGTCAAGTTGGTGCTGTTTTAACCTTCGCAAGGACCGGGCGTAGCCACACTCGGTTCAACTAAAGTTGGAGAAACTGTCACCCGCAAGCCACCTATGTGCAAAGCACGTCGGGAGAACCGGTCTCGCGTAAGCGTACGCGTAATGTCGGTCTGGGCCGCTTCTGTTCCAACAATACCGCGAACCAAAGTATGACATGCTGGTAAGCAGTATGACTTATATCGCCCACAACTCACTTGTGTTCTACTCGTGCATAACATCAACGCATAAAACCTAGGCTCGGATGCCACTGTTGGGGAACGTAGTAATTTCAAAAAAATTCCTACGCACACGCAAGATCATGGTGATGCATAGCAACGAGAGGGGAGAGTGTGATCTACGTACCCTTGTAGACCGACAGCGGAAGCGTTAGCACAACGCGGTTGATGTAGTCGTACGTCTTCACGGCCCGACCGATCAAGCACCGAAACTACGGCACCTCCGAGTTTTAGCACACGTTCAGCTCGATGACGATCCCCGGACTCCGATCCAGCAAAGTGTCGGGGAAGAGTTCCGTCAGCACGACGGCGTGGTGACGATCTTGATGTTCTACCGTCGCAGGGCTTCGCCTAAGCACCGCTACAATATTATCGAGGATTATGGTGGAAGGGGGCACCGCACACGGCTAAGAGAACGATCACGAGATCAACTTGTGTGTCTAGGGGTGCCCCCTGCCCCCGTATATAAAGGAGCAAGGGGAGGAGGCCGGCCGGCCCTATAGGCGCGCCAAGGAGGAGTCCTCCTCCTAGTAGGAGTAGGACTCCTACTAGGAGGGGAAGAAGTGGGGAGGGAGAAGGAAAGGGGGGCGCCGCCCCCCCCCCCCTCTCCTAGTCCAATTCGGACCAGGGGGGAGGAGGCGCGCGGCCCACCCTGGCTGCCCTTCTCTCTCTCCACTAAGGCCCATATGGCCCATTACTTCTCCCGGGAGGTTCCGGTAACCCTCCGGTACTCCGGTTTTCTCCGAAATCACCCGGAAAACTTCCTGTGTCCGAATATAGCCGTCCAATATATCAATCTTTATGTCTCGACCATTTCGAGACTCCTCGTTATTGTCCATGATCACATCCGGGACTCCGAACTAACTTCGTTACATCAAAACTCATAAACTCATAATATAACTGTCATCGAAACCTTAAGCGTGCGGACCCTACGGGTTCGAGAACAATGTAGACATGACCGAGACATGTCTCTGGTCAATAACCAATAGCGGAACCTGGATGCTCATATTGGCTCCTACAATTCTACGAAGATCTTTATCGGTCAGACCGCATAACAACATACGTTGTTCCCTTTGTCATCGGTATGTTACTTGCCCGAGATTCGATCGTCGGTATCTCAATACCTAGTTCAATCTCGTTACCGGCAAGTCTCTTTACTCGTTTTGTAATACATCATCTCGCAACTAACTCATTAGTTGCAATGCTTGCAAGGCTTATGTGATGTGCATTACCGAGAGGGCCCAGAGATACCTCTCCGACAATCAGTGACAAATCCTAATCTCGAAATACGCCAACCCAACATGTACCTTTGGAGACACCTGTAGAGCTCCTTTATAATCACCCAGTTACGTTGTGACGTTTGGTAGCACACAAAGTGTTCCTCCGGCAAACGGGAGTTGCATAATCTCATAGTCATAGGAACATGTATAAGTCATGAAGAAAGCAATAGCAACATACTAAACGATCGGGTGCTAAGCTAATGGAATGGGTCATGTCAATCACATCATTCTTCTAATGATGTGATCCCGTTAATCAAATAACAACTCTTTTGTTCATGGTTAGGAAACATAACCATCTTCAATTAACGATGCTAGTCAAGTAGAGCATACTAGTGACACTTTGTTTGTCTTATGTATTCACACAATGTATTATGTCTCCGGTTAATTACAATTCTAGCATGAATATAAACATTTATCATGATATAAGGAAATAAATAATAACTTTATTATTGCCTCTAGGGCATATTTAAGTTGGAGAAACTGTCACCCGCTAGCCACCTTTGTGCAAAGCACGTCGGGAGAACCGGTCTCGCGTAAGCGTACGGGTAATGTTGGTCCGGGCCGCTTCATCCAACAATAACGCCGAACCAAAGTATGACATGCTGGTAAGCAGTATGACTTATATCGCCCACAACTCACTTGTGTTCTACTCGTGCATATAACATCAACACATAAAACCTAGGCTCTGATACCACTGCTGGGGAACGTAGTAATTTCAAAATTTTCCTACGCACACGCAAGATCATGGTGATGCACAGCAACGAGAGGGGAGAGTGTTGTCTACGTACCCACGCAGACCGACTGCGGAAGCGTTGACACAACGTAGAGGAAGTAGTCGTACGTCTTCCCGATCCGACCGATCCAAGCACCGTTACTCCGGCACCTCCGAGTTCTTAGCACACCTACAGCTACGCTCCCCGGGCTCCGATCCAGCAAAGCTTCGGGGATGAGTTTCGTTAGCACAACGGCGTGGTGACGATGATGATGTTCTACCGACGCAGGGCTTCGCCTAAGCACTACAACGGTATGACCGAGGTGGAATATGGTGGCAGGGGGCACCGCACACGGCTAAGGAACGATCACGTTGATCAATTGTGTGTCTAGAGGTGCCCCCTGCCTCCGTATATAAAGGAGCCAAGGGGGAGGGGGCCGCCGGCCAGGAGGAGGGCGCAGGAGGAGTCCTACTCCTACCGGGAGTAGGACTCCCCCCCCCAATCCTAGTTGGACTAGGATTCCTCGAGGGGGAAAGAGACGGAGGGGGGCCGGCCACCTCTCCTAGTCCTAATAGGACTAGGGGAGGGGGGAGGCGCGCGACCACCTTGGGCTGCCCCTTTCTCCTTTCCACTAAAGCCCATTAAGGCCCATATGGCTCCCGGGGGGTTCCGGTAACCTCCCGGTACTCCGGTAAAATCCCGATTTCACCCGGAACACTTCCGATGTCCAAATATAGGCTTCCAATATATCAATCTTTATGTCTCGACCATTTCGAGACTCCTCATCATGTCCGTGATCACATCCGGGACTCCGAACTAACTTTGGTACATCAAAATGCATAAACTCATAATAACTGTCATCGTAATGTTAAGCGTGCGGACCCTACGGTTCGAGAATAATGTAGACATGACTGAGACACATCTCCGGTCAATAACCAATAGCGGGACCTGGATGCCCATATTGGCTCCTACATATTCAACGAAGATCTTTATCGGTCAGACCGCATAACAACATACGTTGTTCCCTTTGTCATCGGTATGTTACTTGCCCGAGATTCGATCGTCGGTATCCAATACCTAGTTTAATCTCGTTACCGGCAAGTCTCTTTACTCGTTCCGTAATACATCATCTCGCAACTAACTCATTAGTTGCAATGCTTGCAAGGCTTATGTGATGTGCATTACCGAGAGGGCCCAGAGATACCTCTCCGACAATCGGAGTGACAAATCCTAATCTCGAAATACGTCAACCCAACATCTACCTTTGGAGACACCTGTAGAGCTCCTTTATAATCACCCAGTTACGTTGTGACGTTTGGTAGCACACAAAGTGTTCCTCCGGCAAACGGGAGTTGCATAATCTCATAGTCATAGGAACATGTATAAGTCATGAAGAAAGCAATAGCAACATACTAAACGATCGGGTGCTAAGCTAATGGAATGGGTCATGTCAATCAGATCATTCATCTAATGATGTGATCCCGTTAATCAAATAACAACTCTTTATCCATGGTTAGTAAACATAACCATCTTTGATTAACAAGCTAGTCAAGTAGAGGCATACTAGTGACACTCTGTTTGTCTATGTATTCACACATGTATTATGTTTCCGGTTAATACAATTCTAGCATGAATAATAAACATTTATCATGAAATAAGGAAATAAACAATAACTTTATTATTGCTTCTAGGGCATATTTCCTTCACTCAATAAGCCGACGTCAGCTGGTCGTGTGGCCGGCAAAGGCTTGTCCACAAAATGGTCGTCATACTATGGCGCTGGTGGGCGAAAGGAGAAAAAGACCAGCTCGGAAAGCCAGTCGCGAGAGGTTGAAGCACTCAAGGCGCAAGTGGCGCGGATTCCGGAGATGGTCCAAGAGCAAGTGCAACAACAACTAGGATCGACGCTCACCGGCATTATGCCTACCTTGATTCATGGGATGACGACGTGGATTGCGGGTGGCCAACAGGGGCCGCCCCCGATTCCCAGCTTCACGGCCAGCAACTCGCACAACACGTAGGCGGCGCCATTGGTGTCTCCGGCGGCGGCGGTATTGGTGTCTACGGCGGCGGCGGTATTGGTGTCTCCGACGCCGGCATTGGAGCTTAATGCACCCGGGTGTACGCCGGCCGGCACCTCGCCAGCAAGCGGCCCCTCCGTCAGTTGCACGCCCGCCGTTGGCGGTGCCTCGACATTAGCCGAGCTCGACAACATCACGGTAACTAAGCCTCTCGGCCGAGGACTTCATCTCCTTGCCTTTGACTAGGCATCCCTGACGCCCTACATGTTTTTGCAGGGCGCCGCCGACGTTCCTTGCACTCTCCTGCACTTCGTGGGCGGCGAGTTGGTCGATGTCGCCAAGGGCAGAATCGTTCAACCGGGCAACCCCGTGTTCCACGGTAATCCGATGCCACCCACAATGTATAGGGTTGAAGTGGTTCAGGTGCTGCCAGGCTGCGACGAGCTGTTACCTCCGATTCGACCCGCTGGGGCCGACAAAGAAGATGAGATGACCCTCAGCGCCTGCGTAAGCTGGCCCCTGCTTTGGCCGAAGAGCCAGATTCGTTTGGGGGCGGGGGACACCACCCCACAGACAAGACCGCCAGTCGTGCCGGCGCCAAGCCATGGCAAGAACGCCGCAACGCTACCGGACATGCCGGACATCCCTATGGCACAGGATCCGGACATGCATATGGCACAGGATCCGGACGACGACGACAATGACGATGGTAATTTACCAACGTCGATAAGTACTTTGCCGAACATGGGCACGGTGATGAGTTCTGCGGGCCTCCTTCTCAAGAACCCAAACAAGACGACCGCGATCTAGCTGGTACGGCGGAGAAACCCAATTGCAACAGGCGTCGTCTGGCGTTCAGTTCTCAGGAGACGCCTCCAGCTGCCGCCTTCACCGAGCCTCAGATAGCGGAGGTGCCAAATATTATCAGCCCCAACACGCTCAAGAAGGCGGTCTGTGAGCAGAACTCGGTCCCATTACAGCAGATCAAGAAGAAGGGCCGGAAACGGCCGACTAAAACGGCCGTCGGTGCGAGCCAGCCGGCAGCGAGTACGATCCGTGCTCAGGACGGGCCACCTTCACCTAAGGATATCTCGAGGAGGGTGCATGTGGCGGGTAGGGCGATGCTACCGACAAATATGCTCAATGCTGCAACCGGTGCTATGCGGAGTCTGCACGACAGTGTTCTTTCTTTGGAGAAGCGGCGTCTCAGAGAGAATGATGTGGCATACCCGGTTTTCGTGGCCAAGGTGCCAGAGGGCAAGGGCTTTGTGGATGGCGCCATCGGGGGTACGATCGTCCTGCGGTTTGATGACATCTTTGCTATGTTCAACCTTCATCCGCTGCACTACACCTTCGTTCGGCTATTTTCGCTGAGTATGGAGATGCGGATCATTAGAGACAAGACCCCGGACATCGTGATCGTCGACCCCTTCTACATGCGTGCCAAGCTCTTGAGCAGCGCTGGGGACCGCCAAGTCGCGAGTTCACACCTCGAAGACGTCATTCTGGCAAACCCAGATAAGGATAACTTCCTTGTGGCTTACTTTCCCGAGTAAGTCATCCCTTAACCGCCCCGTAACATATGATTTCTTAGATTTCGATCGTTCTTTTTTTTCTAACATTCCGTGTTCTGTGTAGTGACACACATTGCACACTCATCCTCTTAAGCCCGAAATATTCCATGGCCACGTATTTCGACCCGAACCGTAACTCCAAGATAGACTACACAAATATCAAGAAAGTTCTTGATGATGTTCTCCCCGGCTACGCCAAATCTGGAGGCACCTTCATCAGGGTAGTTCGTAAGTACGGCAAGCACGTGTTCGCCCACAATACGACGTTCTGCTGCGTCAAGCAGCCGCCTGGCGGTCAGAAGGATGCCTACTACGCCCTCCATCACATGCGGGCGATCGTAAGGGACCATCATCACCTTCTGCTACCAAATAATCTCAAAGATTGGGCCGCGAGCTTGTCGGCAATCCAGGACGCGGACATCAGACAAGAATTCTTTCGCATCCAGTCGGAGTTTGCGGACATCATCCATCAAGATGTCCTTCATACCTCGGGGCAGTTCTTCCTTAGATATCAACCGTCCAACATTGAGATAGACGGAATGCTACAAATGCAGGCTGACAACGCCCGCGATTTCATGACCATCACGACAGACGGCGGCTTCATCCATGCTCTTGTCCATGAGTCGAGTCAAAAGTAGTGATGTGTAGTTCTGAAACATTAATTGGCTCATGTTGTAACTAAACTTTAATGAATTGTATGTCTCTTTGGTTTGGACAGTCGTTCAACTTAGATGTAATCGATGCTATTTATTAGTAGGACCATGAATCGTGCTATTAATGTCTTGCTTTTCTCTTCCGATCCTTTTGTTGCATACTTATATATTGCTTATGTATGTATTGTCTGTTGTTTGGCTTGTGCATAGAGATGCCGTCGTATGTCGTGTACAAGGGTAAGGTTCCCAGAGTCTACGACGACTGGGATGAGTGTCGGAGACAGTTTCACCGTTTCAGCGGTAACAGTTACAAAGGGTACACCACTAGAGCGGAGGCGGAATCTAGATACGCCCGCTATCTAGCGGGAGAGAGGAGGGAGCGTTGGAGGAACCGGATGAAGACCAGTTTCATCGTGATGATGCTCATCGTGATGACCGCAGCTCTCTTCTATGTGATGGTAGTTTAGATGATTGATATCAACTTGTAATGTGAAGACAAACTCGATACTCGCGGTCTCGAGACTTGTAATGTTTTATCTTTGTTCGGTCTTTTGAATTCGGAGACTAATATGATGAATTGTATTCGGAGACTAATCTTCTATTGTATTCAATGAATCTGCTGTTGCTGTGTGCTACTGTCTATATTCTGTCAAATAATATATTTTGTAACCTGTGCAAAAATCAAAAACTAAAAAAAACCTAATATTCATACTAATGGCGCATCACTACAGAGTGCGCCATTAGTATGCCAAGTATACTAATGGCGCATCCATCTGCAGTGCGCCATTAGTGTGCCAAAGCACATGGTTAAATATGGCACCTGGGAGGCATACTAATGGCGCATGGTGTTATATACTAATGGCGCACTTGGTGGTGCGCCATTAGTAATAAACACTAGTGGCGTGATACTAATGGTGCACCAGTGATGCGCCATTAGTAGGCAAAACTGGTGCGCCATTAGTAGGCCTTTTCCTAGTAGTGAGGGGTTCCGTCGAACTCACCCGCGCCTTCCTCAGAGCCGGCTATGCCCACCTCCCACGGGGCTCGCCGAGGATGTTCACCCTCAACGAGGTTCGTGACCGCGGCGGCATCCTCCTACTGCTCACGGTCACCTTCACCAACCCATTTGACGCGCGCGAGCTCCTCGGCCAAGTCTTTTGGTGCGGCTGCGAGGCCATCTTCTTCACCGTCTACAACATCTATACCAACTACGAGAGCATCTTCCCCACTCCAGGCCAGATGCACTCCCTTCCCTACGACAAGGAGGAGAAGGTGTGAAGATGAAGATGGTGTTGAAGGGGTGCGCGCGGCCAAGGTGGAGAAGAAGGTCAAGAAGAAGATGTTCAAGCCCGGAGTCAAGCTCGTCATGTTTCGTTTTTTATTTTGTTGCTTTTCTATGTCGTGTCGTGTCGTGTCATGTTTCGTCATGTGTCCGTGAACTTTTTATTGTAATGGTACGGTGTGTTGCATCTTATCTAAGTTATTAGGGTTTATTATGTGTGTTAAAAAATGTCCGTGCTCAAACATATCATTTCTTCCCTAAACCAAGTCATGAAGTTCGAGAACTTGTGGTTTTCATTAATGAAAACCCTAATGAAAATCGGAGGGTGTGAGAAGCCCTCTGTTTCATTCAAAAAAAATTCATGAACTAACATGCAAATTTATTCCCTTTAAATTCTAAACCAAGTGCCACTCTAACCCTTAAACCAAGTGCCACTCTAACCAAAATCATGTGGCAGTGCAAACATACGTTTTCAACCTTCCAACCCTCCAAAATTTCAGTGAAAAACAAAGGAAAACCACTCTCACGCGTGTGCAAACATTCACGGTCTCACTATTTTTTTTGATAAATTTCACAGTCTCACTATGTATACCTTCCTTCCCTACCCATGTCAAAGTCTTGCCATCTGTCCTAGCGGTTACCAGCGCAGCCCTAAACACCACAAACCCACGCGGTCTTGGGTTCGAGTCCCCAGCCGCACCAATTTTTTGTGCATTTTTCACCCTTCATTTTTTAGACAAATTATTTTTTTCTCAATGTAATGCCCTTAAAAAATGTTCATTTATTTTGGCACCAGGTGTAAACCTCTACCAGAGCTGAGGCACATTTTCCATGACATTTTGGTCTTTGATTTAAATCACGGTGTATTTGAATTGGATTAATTAAAAGCTCCAAAAAATTTCTAACCTTAATTGTTTGGCTCTGGAATAATTCAATTAGCTTCCACAAAAAGTTTCAGCATTATGATTTACTGCCTAAATTAAATCATAACAGAAAACAGAAAAATACGCAAGAGAACCCCCGAATGGGCCTAATTGGATGCAGTTGGCCCATTAGTGTAGCCTGCACTTGGCTCTACGCTCTGAATTTGGCCCAAGAGCAATCTTTTTTTGACAGAAAGGCAGAGCAGAGAGCTGCATTTCATTGATCAAAAGTTTTTGAATTCCTAATTTCTTCTCTTTTTTTCAACATATTTAAATGTTGGTCACTTTTTCTCTTTTTTTCAACATTTAAACAACTTTGACCAACATTTAAACTAGGTTAATTTCTCATAAAATTTCAAGATTACAAATTCCTCCATAGTTCATGCCTTTCCATACATTTTCAACATTACAACCAGTGCGATTACCATACCTACAAATGCACAAAAGTATTTGCAAATGGGTGTTGGTAGTGCTTGATCTTCAAGCTTCCTAACCTTCTTCTTCAACATCCTAAGATCAACAGCTAGCTCTCTGTCAGTGCGTGCTTCGCCCTCCATCCCTTCTTCCGGAGCTCGTGATGCGGCCACTGTCGTTCGTGGCAGCATGCGCAACCATTCTTCATGCTCTTCTTGCAGTTCATTCATCAGAGTCTTGGCCAGAGCATCGACCCAAAGAAAGAAGCATGTCACCTGCATAAACACCAAACAGATCAACCCATTGCTCAAAGGTTCCGACCACGAAAATGGTGCAGTTGCCCCGATTCTTACCTCATTCTCGCTGCACACGTAGAACGGACGATTCTGGTTCCTCGGTGTCTGAGAAACCCTCCGATCAACACCCGCCCGGCACCGCGGACAGACGAAGATAGGAATGTCCACACGCGCCCGGCTCTGCATCCGCGAGGTGGCGCGGGATCTTGAGGAAGACATGGAGCTCGGAGCCGAAGGGGATCTCAACACCGCCGCGCCCTCCACTGCTAGCTTCCCACCGCCGTGCTCTCCCTCTCGCCGTGGTCACCGCCGTGCTCTCTGTCGCTGTGGTCACCGCCGCTGTCGCCCGCTTATATAGCACACCCGCCAACGGCTCTCTGCTCAACGGCTCTCTGCTGGGTCCCACAAGCCACACGTGCAACGGTCTGAATAAAATTGGCCGTCTCTGCCGCCTGGTCCCACCTGTAAGGGCCGAGTCAAAAGGTTGACCTGACGGAGACGGCAGAGTTCACGGAACGAGTCGGTGCGCACGGACTAGGGGCAAAACTGAGCACAATTCGCATCTGAGGGCAAAACTGAGTACATGGACACCACTAAGGACAAAAGGATAATTAGCCCATTAATATAAGACATTTTAGATTGCCAACGCATAAAATAGAGAGGGCGATGCGGTACACCCAAGAAGAATAGACTATGTTTCTGATCAGGAGCCCAAGTCCCATGGGTTCAGCACCGTGGCAGAATGTGGCCTATGGTGATCAAGGACGCCAGAGGATTAATAGAGAGAATCAGCAGAAAAGATGAGTTTATTTGGCAAAATTTCTCTAGGAAGAGGGTGGGGGCAGCGCGAGTATCGTCCTTTGGCTGGATGCACTGAACACTTATGGACATGCACATAGGTAAAGCAAACAAGCACTCAAAAATAGACTTTCGTCCCGCTTTATAAATATAGAAAGCACTGCATGTCCATGGTGTTGACCAAGATGAACTGCCCACCACTTAGTTAGGCAGTCGAGTACTCGAGTTGACGATGGTACTAGCATGCCAGCCAACTTCAACCTTGACGTCGACCAATGATGCCTGCACTGTAGCAAGTAATCCATCCTTTAGTTAATCTTCGATTCCCAAAGTGCATTATCAGATAAAACATTGAACTATAATATATATCATGGAGTGAAATGTGTCAATAATCCATTAACTTAAACTGATTGCATGCTTTAAATCAACAACTCAAAAATGATCAATTTTGGACATAAAATCGTGAATTTGATCAAATAAGGCCAAAACCAATTCAGGAGATAATAAACCGACCGCATGGCTACCACGTCAGCGCTCCCTAGACCGCTCGTGAACTTACTGTCTTTATAGGAATCTAATCCCTCCGTTCCAAAATAAGTGACTCGACTTTGTACTATCTTTAATACAAAGTTAATATAAAGTTGAGCCACTTATTTTAGGACAGAGGGAGTATTTGCCAACTTGCCCCTTTTTGATGCACACTACCGGCATATAGGGATTCTTGGTCGTAGCTACCACCTAAGGATGGCTTGTCTCAAAAACAAAAACAAAAACCTAGCGATGGCCGTGCTAGTAACATTAGTGAGCTAGCTTCGCTGAAGCCAGGGCGTTTGGGCCGGCCCACTATGCACCCAATCGTTTTCTTTTATTGTTTTACTTAGAAGTATAGATAGCAATTTTCTGTAGCACCCCTATCTTATCTGTTCTTATTTCGAAATTTTTGAAATTACGAATATATACGATGAACAATTTTAAAATACACATTAAATATTTTGTAATGTACATTGAACAGTTTTTTAATACACATTGAATATTTTTGTAATGTACGTTGAACAATTCATGAATACACATTGAACATTTTGTGTAATATATGCTGAAAAAAATCAAATACATAATGAACATTTGTAGTATTTCGTTGAACAAATTCTTAATATACGATGAATATTTTTATAATGCATGCTGAACTTCTTTGTAATATACCGTGCACATTTTTTTAATACACGATAAACATGTTTATAATACACATTGAACATTGTAGACAGTGAACTTTTGTATAATACTATAAAATAGAAAAATGAAACAAAGAAAAATACAAAATACAAAATAAAATACAAAATACAAATACAAAACATAAAAAATAAAAAGAAAACAGAAAAGAACAAGTGAACAGAAATAAAAATATGAGGAAACAGGGAACCTCGACTTGTGGGCCAGTCCAAACTGGGCGTTGGGGCCGCGGCTCCTTGACGCACGGGCGCCTCAGATAATCTGCCGGGCGCCTCAGAGAAGAACACTAGAAAGAAAGAGCGTGTTGGAGTCTTCAATAACAAGCCCGGCGCAATCAGCGGTTCTCCATCAACCAATGCAGGGGCTGGTTCCCGGTTGACATTTAAGCGAGCGCGAGACGATGAGCAATGCAAGTGGCCATGCATGCGATGGTGATCGCCGGCCAACCACATTCCCTCTAGGCCGTCTGGTCTACAATTCATTCCAACTATCTTAGGGCGCGAAATTTTTGTGACATGTGTGTTTGTTCATCTGTCGCTAAGAAGAAATGTTACTATATACAGAGTGATGATGTGCTTGAGGCCGACCACAATCAACACGTACAATATATATCACTAGAGAACAAAAACGCGTGCTTAGCGTGCCACGCTTTATAGAGTTAACAAAGGGACTGTTAATCAGTGTTAAGAATGATACGTATCCGTATAGGAATGGAAATCTTAATAATCCTACTAATTAGCAAAAACCCTACATCTACGGGCAGCTACGAATGATTAACAAACCTCCTACTAGCGAACTCTCCCCTGATTTTCAAAGTGGTGGGCCCTTCCTCCCCTAATCTCTAATCACAAGTCCCCACGTCGCAAATTACATTAATCTTGTAATTAGCATTATGTAAGTGTAGCATTACTCACTAAGGCTGGTCACAGTGGGGAGTAACTTATACTAGTGTCATGCATATGACACTAGTCTAAATTACTATCTTCATAGTGCAAAGTAACATACTAGTAGTATCACATAGGACTTCATTAATTAACTTGTAGACTCATCTTATTTTGAAAAGCGCTATGTTACAGTAACATATTATGTTACCACTTCTCATTAACTACATGCCACATAAGCAAAAAATTCTCGGAGTACGCTATGTTACTTGATAAGTTATTCCCACTATGACTAGCCTAATTACCTAGTTCTCACTGCTTACCTAGGTGAAAGAAATGAAGCAAAGTATCGATAGGAGGGCAATGTGCAATCAATAGAACGGCTGATGTGTAATCAATGTGAGGAGACGTTTCCGTCGGCTACGAAGGTGTGTATGGTGATTTCGTCAATTTAAAAATGATATGTCGACTCCGTTTCGTGCATGTGTTTATAAAATAAGTATATGTGTATGTAAGAGAGTCTACGACCGTGTTAAAAAAATCTCCACGGGGCCAACAGCCTACAAATAGGTTCCAGTGACACACACACACAAACACAGCCGCAGCTCATCAGCCATGCAAGACCTACTCGTTCTCACCTTGAGCTTGATGCTCCTCTTCGTCGCCATGGTCGTCCGGCGGCATGGGCATGCATCGAGCAAGGCGGTCTACACGCGCCTCGCCACCCGCCTCAAGTCGACTTTCGCGGGCTGGCTCCGGCAGCCAGCCATCGTCATCAGGGACCGCGCGACAGCGCACCGCCTTCTCGTCCGTGGCTGCGTCGGCGGCTCCTTCTCCAACCGCCCGCCATCCATGGCGCCAAGCGCCGTCCTCTCGCACCGCCGCTACCACAACCTAACCTCGGCGCCGTACGGCCCGTTCTGGCGCGTCACGCGCCGCAACCTCACCTCCGAGGTCCTCCACCCGATGCGCCTCCACCGCTACGCCGCCGCCCGCCGCGACGCGCTCTGCGATCTCGTCGCGGACCTCAAAGAGCAGTGCACGTCCAGCCCCGACGGCCTTGTCCTCGCGGCGGAGAGCATCCGCACCGCCATGTTCGGCCTGCTCGCGACCATGTGCTTCGGCGACGGCGTCGACCCGGGCCTCATCCGCGCGATGGCCGACGCCCAGCACGACCTCGTCCAGTTCTTCCCTGAGCTGCGCGTCTTCGCGAAGCTACCGGCGATTGCTAGGCTGATCCACCGCCAACGGTGGAGCAAGCTAGTCGCGCTGCGGCGGAAGCAGGAGGAGATGTACCTCCCGCTCATCCACGCCCGCCGCAGCCGGCAACGCCAATCTGGCGAGACGCCGGCGTATGTGGACACGCTCATGGACCTCCGGGTGCCGGACGACCACAACAAACGCAGGCGGCCGCGTAGGCTCACCGACGGCGAGCTCGTGGGCATGTGCTCCGAGTTCCTTGGTGCAGGAACTGAAACCGTGGCCGCGGCGCTGCAGTGGATCATGGCGAACCTGGTGAAGCGCCCACACATGCAGGAGGCTGTCCGTAGGGAGATCAACGCTGCCGTTGACGCGGACGCCGAGGAGGTGGGCGACGAGGTTCTTGGGAAGCTAGACTACCTCAACGCTGTCGTCATGGAGGTGCTCCGGCTGTACCCCACCGCCACCTTGGTGTTTAGGCAGGTAAATAAGCAACGGACTGCATGCTGACATGCATGAGACATATTCCTTTCTTAATTAACTTTCTCTAAAGCCAAACTTCACAGGCTTTGACCAAGTTTATGAATAATATATTAACAAATAAACCACCAAATCAATATCATTAGATTCATCATTGAATACGTTTTCAACCATATCAATTTGTTATCTTAATGTTCATATTGTTTGCTATAAACTTGATAAAAACTACTTTCGTCAAAGCTAATATGTAGAGTAAACAAAAATAGGGGGAGTACTACAATAGAGATGAAATAACTAACCGAGGACATTAATGTAACTTTTTGCTACCGACAAGGTGTCGGAAGAAGACGACATCGTTCATGATGGCCAGCGTATTCCGACGGGCACCAATGTGCTCTTCCCGCTGAAATCTCTGGCGCAAGACAAGGCGACGTGGGCCGACCCGAATGAGTTCAAGCCAGAACGGTTCCTAGCCGACAAAGGTGGGGAAAACGTCAGCCTTGTTGCGGCTGCCGGAAGCGGTGGGGAGATCAGGATGATACCGTTCGGTGCCGGCCGAAGGGTTTGCCCCGGCATGGGCGTCGCCATGCTCCACATGGGATACTTCACTGCCAACCTCGTCAGGGAGTTTGAATGGAGGGAGGCGGAGGGGGAGCTGGTTGTCGATCTCCGCCCGCATTTTGGGTTCTTCACTGTCATGAAGCACCCGTTACGTGCTCACCTCGCCGTGCTTCCGTGACGGACGGGCTCGAAAGGAGGAGTAAATTAGAAATGATATACTAGCTTGTAAGATTGTAATTTCCTTTGTGTAAGCTGCAACCTTTGTTGTCGTCTCTGTTGCATGCATAATGCATTGCATGCTCAAAATAAGCTTAACCTCTATGTAGGGATTGGGTTCTGAACATCTAAAGCACATCGTTGTCGGTTGTTCTGTTATGTTGGCCGTTCATGATAGTTTAAGAATGAACAGATCAAGCGCACAAGGCAACTATGTCAGTCGACTGAATTTTATTGGTGTTTTAAGTCACCCATTACCATTCCATGCATTTTGCATCCAATTGGACAAGCAAGGGTATAGCACAACTGGAAAGTTTCATTTTTCACTCGAATTCCGAGGATAAAAGAAAATACAACCCATGGAATCCCACTAACCTGAATTATGTTGTTTGGTTGGCATGTCACTACCTCATGACACCATAGATTCTACTGGTTAAACCTTTTAATTGCACGTTGGGTCTCCCGATCACTCGATCAGAAACATTTCTTTGATTTTGGCAATGAGATCGTTAAACCAATATCCCGGTTCCTAATGATGCCAGACCTACGATTAACCTGACAACGAAGGTCTAGTCCCCGCAAGCAATTGAGAACAAACAAAAACTATGATATGTGATATGAATATTGCGGATATAGATGAAGTTCTTGTATTCCAAAGAGATGATAAAGTTAAGGTTCCAATAGAGGTATTGGTGGTTGTTGGACACAAATGAAGTATATGAAGTTACATCGGCATCTAACTTTTAGCTAAATAAAATATAACCCTAAAACGAACCCCTAAGGGGGTATTTAAGGAGAGGCGGAGGGGGTGGATTCGGCCACCCCAAGGAGGGGGGCTAAACCCTAGATTGGTTTCCTCCTTATGTATGGACTCTAAAAACAACCTATGGTGTTTATTACAAAAATACATGAGTCTGGGTCAAAATGAGATGGTGCATCACCTATAGATGGTTATGGACGATATTATGAAGTGATATCCTGTATATTTAATCAATTTATTCATGTGTCATTATGGCAGCATTAAAGTCCTAAAATCTCCACTCGAAATGTTGTATTTATTCCTCATATTTTGTTGTCATCTCCATGCTTGCTAATGCTCTAATGGTTGTCCCTCTTGTACATGATAGGTCCTTCATTTCTTAGTAATACAAACATATTTGACTTAGCCAACATCATATCCCCATGAACACTCGAGAAACTTTGTACGAAGGAAGTAAATGATATTTAGGTTGACGTATGCAATCTCTGGTGATTGATCCTTGTCTTTCTGCCTGCCGCTACGAGGCAAAGAAGAAGGTGGGCGATGTGCAGGAGGCTGGTCAACGCGGACCTCGCCTGGCAAAGCGCGACCATCGAGTCTCGTTCACTGTCGACCTCAACACCGACTATAACTTGACGGAGTCACATTCTCCGGGGCTTGTCCGGTCAAGGATGTCTGGTGCGGACCGCTCGTTCGTTGGTACCCGGTCACTATTTTCTGAAATTCTTATCTAAGTAGGACGATGGGGAGATGATGAATATTATCCACGACGGAGGGGGTGATGAAGACGAACAAGTGGAGGACTCCCAGCCAGAGGAACAGCCGCAGTCGGGCACCTAGCAGACATGCACCCAACAACCGGACAAGTTTTCCGTTTTTTACAAACAAGTGCGAAACCGCTGGTCAAGTGGCGCGGCAGTCCAGGTTCTCGTGAGTTTTGTGGGTTTTTTTGTGTTGGACCATTTCATTGATTTGCTCAATGTTGCAACTTGTTGACCATCCATTGTCTTCGTTTGCTAACATGTATTTTGTATGCATGCTATACCACAAGACAGAGAAGAAGAACTTCATTTATATGCATTGTTGGTTGAAGTTGAATGGGCAAGACAAGTGGGCCTCCTTGATTACCAATTCCGCCAATACCACCATGGTCAATGAATATAAAGGTGGTGATCCAACTATTCCAAAACAAGATTGGATTAGTCCAACCATTAAGATGATTAGGAACCAAGGGAAGAAGTGGGAGAAGAAGAAGAAGAAGAAGGAGAAGCGACAAGGAGTGGCAACCAAGATGACGAAGAAGTTAAAGGACATCACGACGAAGAAGGATGAGACAATGGTAGCGCCAATGAGGTGAAGGAGGAAAAGAAGGCGGGGAGGTTTGGTATGTTCATGGAGATGCAATACAAGAAACTCAAGCTCCGAGAGAAGAAGCTTCAGATTAAGGCCGCCTTGGACGACTCTAAAATGTTGTTCCTGAAGATGTTGGACTTGGATCCTGATGCAACGAATATTGTACAAGTGTAATATGCGAGCATATTGAAGCACTTCGCGCAAACGGTGGAGGCCAGACAAGCCGAAGAGTGAGGTCCTTTCCATGGACAACTGAACTGGAGGAGGTCTTTGACACAGATATCTGGACTAGTAACTTTTGGGATCGATTGGATGTAAAAACTTTTTGAACTCCCGGTGTTTTTTTGTTGTTGTGATTGCATACGTTTGCAACTATTAAGCATATGCTTAAATTGGTATTGATCTAGATATGCATGTCGAATGGAGGAGGCTTAAGCAGGGGTGGACATTTGGTGACAACATTTGCGTGGCCTCCACCCCTATTGTTGTTCGTCGTTACGTTCAGGCATGTCCGCGGACATTTGGTGAGGTCGATTTTGATGATCCACGTTGGAGTTGCCCTTAGCTTATTTTAATTTATAACGATGTATTTCTTTGTCTAACCTGTGTGGTGGCAACTATGTTAATCTCAGAAATGACTCTTTTGAGAGTGATTTGCATCTGGTCACACAACTATGACAGTTTAGAAAGCTTGCAACCAAATTTCTGCAAGGAACTATTTGACTGAAAGGAACATCACATGATTTGAAAGGATTCTTATTTGGATGATTTATTGCGGAGCTCGTTTGATTTTAAGATTATAACTTATACAATTTTTCCCTGTTGACTATACTTTTCCAAATAATTTTTTCATTGAGCCAAACCTCATGGAAAACTACCTTTGTATCGATGACAATTGTTGCAAAGAACTGGTCCTTAAAAAAACCTCCTCTCTCTCTCTCTCTCTCTCTCTCTCTCTCTCTCTGATACAACCAAACAGCGTCTATTACATATTCATTTGTATTTAGATTTTCTATGAATCGACATGCCATAAAATAAAATGCCATGTTTTTTTGTTTTGTTTCTATGGCTTTGGAATCATGCGGATCAAAGAGGCCATTACTGTCAGTACTAAATATAACAGCATCATATTTCTTTTCATGCTGCAGCTTGAGTGCAATTTACTCTGATGCAGAGGCCGGGGATATCCCCCTTTTCTAAAATAAAAAAAAAGCTTGAGTGCAACTCTCCCAATTTCACATGATGTCTCCACACAAAAGAATGCAGCAATTGCAGTGTGCATCACAAAAGCAAAACAGACATCATAATATAGAGTACTACTCCTACTTGCCATAAATTTCTTTGGGAACAGCAATGCAGGGCATAACCCCTCCGGGTCACAACACATGTTCTTGACAGAAACAGAGGTGGTTCCTCAAGGCACACAAATCAGGTGGCACGCTCCTCATTTACAAGCATCATGAAACATAATCTAGCAACCGCAATAGCAGTTAATACACACAGTGCAGTATATAAGATACTAATGTAAGCTGATTAGAACACCATTCCAGAGCAGATTCAGACAGGGAAGCTCTGCTCATCCGTCCTCCATCAGTAGTGTCTGTCAGGTCCATGGTGCATGTCCTGAAATCTGCAGGCAGATGAAACTGGTCAAGCTGATGAACTTGCCCGTAGATGATCATGACCGATGTACACGAATTCCAGTGACGCTCAGTTGCATATGATGCTTACCAGAGGCGGAGGACGTAGCCATGGAGGTTGCCCTCCTGCAGGTTGGGCTGCACCGGCTGGAGCTTGTACTCCTGCAGCTGCGGCGAGAGCTTGAGAGCCGTCATGGAGGACTCGGCGTCCTGGCCGTAGATCTGGTCGCCGACGTCCCACAGAGGGAACAGCTTCGGATTCATCACGTCGGCCGACTGGCCCGGCTGATCCCTCGCCGGATTCTTTTTTTGACAAACACAAGCAAATTCATCAAGGGTGAGTAAATTGCAGCACAAAATCACCTGACAAGGAGAAATTAAGCTGAGATGTGTTACCATGTGGAACATGTAGCTGCTGCTCTGGTCCTCTGACATGTGCATCTCCTGTATTCAGAATTAAATCCACAGAACTCCATCAAAACTCAACTCTTTACCACACACAAAAAAAAGAAAGAGTTCTGATAAAGGATGGCAGGAATGCCGGACAAATCAATGCATCTTGTCTCGCATACCCTCTGGCGCATCTCGAGCAGCTGCTGGTCAAGTAGCTGCTGCTGCGACAAATTAAATTAGGGCATTAGCACTGGGCACAGAGGAATGCAGAGTTTCATATCTGAGTAAAAGAAAATATAGAACTGTTGCATCGTGTTGCTGGGTGGTTACCTTCCTAAGGCGAACCTTGTACAGCGAGAACTCGATCTGCTGCTCAAGATTGCTCACGTCTTGCAGGGTCAGCGAGCCCAGGTCCTCGCCCATGTACTGCCTCATGATGATCTTCAGCCTGTTGCTCTCATCCTTCATCCTTGTCATCTCATGGATGATTTTCTTCATCAAAAAGAATGGAAGATTATTAGCTAAAACCAGAAAAAAATTAACAATGTTAATTGATTTAGCCTAAACTGGTGTACCTGCTGGACGTCCATCTCATCAAAGCGGGTGCTGGGGGCTTTCAGGTATCTGTCAAAGATGTTTGCAATCCTGCCACACACAAAATGGAGAACAAAAAACAGTCAGGGCTTAGTTGATCATCATCGGTTCTTCATATACTTTCAAATTGATCTTGACTTCATTACTAAAACGTGCAGATCAGCAACAACAGAAGTTGGAAGTTCCCAACAAAAAGTTCAACAGGAAGTATACACATTGAGAAAAACTGCACAAGACTAACTGAACATACAAAAGAACGTCATGACAACTCTAGAACAAACATTATGGGACCTGGACAGTATCCAAAATTTCCATTTCCCCTCAAGCCAAGAGGAGCAGAGAAAGATCAAATTGCAGAGAAATATGCAGTGGTTGAACTGGTGTGCAGAGATGTTTTACTCACCTCCATGGAGGGCTGGCGTACTCGTACATCTTGCCACTGCCGGAGAAGACGATCACCCCAACCTGCGCATCGCAAAGAATGGCCAGCTCGTTTGCCTTCTTGAGCAGGCCCATCCGCCTCTTGGAGAAGGTGACCTGGCGGCTCGTCGTGTTCTCGATCTTCTTGAGCTCCACTTTCCCACGCCCCATTGCTGCAGCTCAGTGGATCTCTTCTCCTCCTAAACCATAAAGAGCTCGTCAGATCATGGTGCCTACGTTCATCCAAGATGAGAATCAAGTAAATGGCTTCAAATGCAGAGTAGAGATGCACCGAATGGCTTCAAGTGCAAGAAGTAAGAAAAAGCAGATGGTTTCAAAAGCAAGAGTTCAGAAGCAAAGGTATTATCATAAAAGAACGACTTCTTCCAAGCTCCACAATGTTAAAGTCGAATCCAAGCACCACGCAGATCAAATGGCTTCAAATGCATGAGATGAGGCAGAGAAAACTGTATGCATAGACAGGAGAAACTGTATGCTGTGAAGAGTAAAAGAGTAGCATTTGCAAGACATGTTCTTGCAGAGAGTGTGTGCTGCAGAGCAAGAGAGGTAGAAGTCCAAAGAGGAGAGGCATTACCTGTGTAGGCTGTGGCTGCGTGTGCTTCTTCAGAAGGTGGATGGGGTAGCAAAGGGGCCAGGGGAACCTTTTATAAGTCTGGAAACTTCTTGTTTCAAGCCTCAAAGACTACTAATATTCTCATCATCTCTTGTCAGGCTGTCCCACTACATACTGGTACAGCAAATAAACATCTCATGCAATAAGGAAAAGAGAACAATTAAATCAAGCAATGTGGCCAACTTAAACTTTCTGCCCTAAATCCAATGGCATGCACAAACAGACTATTATTGTTGACCACAGACATCTATCCGCAAATCGCGCTAATGTGTGCCCTCAAATTAGCACCATTAGGACGAGCATCTCAAACAATGCAGCACAAGATTAATAATGCGTGTTGATCAAGTGCAAAGTGTGAGTTTCAGTGTGCATGAGAGAGGGTACCAGATGGCCGGAAATGTGGGTGCTGTGGACTGGTAACCGCCTCTTACCGGACATGGCAAGGGAGGTGAGCCTTGCATCCAGGCTACTCCTGTAAGAAGACCGACCTAGAACTGGCCAAGGCAGGGAATAACTCGCTGCAATAATGCTTTCCATAAGGTGGCCCTTGGTCCACTCCACGCTGCACCTAACCTGCTGGGATGCCAGGCAGAGGCATGCAGCCGTGGTCAAATGCATGATGGCATGTGTCACACACACACACATATCCCCTGCCAATGTCATCAGTTAAGATTTTGTGTTAAAAGATGGCAGATGATCTGCAGATATCTCTCTGCAAAGGTGTTTCAGTGAGACAGTGACTACTAGTACTCCGTTGCAATTGCACTTTCCTGGAGCATTGCTGTGGTTAAATGATGAGTGGTAAAAGATAGCAGATG
>NC_053023.1:655326931-655355155 GCF_003073215.2 Triticum urartu | reverse complement strand
ACATATATTTTTATAATTTAACAAATTACGTTAATACTTTAATTAAATATGTAAACATGTATTAAAATTGTAAAAGATTTTGATAACTGAAATATCATTTTTAATGCGAGTTTTATCATGTAACATTTTGAAGCGTATATTACTAAGTTATTATTTTTAAATCGCCCATTTTAATTATTATGAAAACATACATTTTTGAACTCTATCTTTGGAAATGATAATTTAAAAATAGTTTTTGTAGATCCGGTGCCATATTTTTGTAATAGTTTTATCGGATTCCTAGATCAAAATTCCAAGTTACATGCTCAAACAAAAAAAAAACTCCAAGTGACACACAATTTATTGTTTGCTCTTAAAAATATATGTCACTCAGTTAGTAATGTATAATAATTTCCCATGACACATCAACTTACTTCTTCTTCTTCTTTTTTTGCGGGGATCAACTTACTTCTTCTTCAACATTAAAACTAATCATTTAACCTCGATCACTATATTCAACTTAGTAAGACATATGATAGTTTTATGTTATAAAAAATGGTCAAAGTTCCACACATGTAGAGGTCACATATGACATACATATGTGAAGTTTGGTAAGATAATGTGACAACTTTTAACTCAAAGAAAATAATATGTCAATTTTTAACTCAACAAAAAAAACTAGCATGTAAAATGGGCCGCTACGACGGCAGACCATTCTAAGCTGACGAGTGTGTCATCTTCCATATAAAAACTTCCCTCGAATAAACGAAGAGGTGGGTTGTCCAATTTACTCGTCAAATATGGGTTGGTGCAGTGCCTAGATTACTTTATTTTTGAACCACTGCGTGGGTTTGATCCCCAGCTGCTGCTATTTTTCAAATCGTTTTGGGTTCCTTTTTCCACGATTTGACACTAATTCATGGTGTTTTCCAAAAAAAGCACCACCCTACGGCGAGATTCAATGCCAATTCGATGGGTTTTCTGTAAAATGCCATATTCTAGTTACTGGCAGTGGCTCAGGGGCCACGCTGGCATGCCATGTAGGCACCGTTGATGTCTACGGACAGAAGTTGCACCGTATTTGTATCACGACACATGTTTATGCACTTGTTTTATGTATTTTTCAACTTTAGACACCAAGTGGTCATCCTGTGCAACTTCATGCACCACGGGTGTATTTGTCTCTTCTTTCAATTTGCCCAAAGAATAATGGGTATTTTTTTGCATGATATTCACCTATTAAACCTTCTTGGAGATGGTGTAAAATAAAAATCATGGCTTGATGCTTTATTTTTTTTCTATTACAGTTCACCAAGCATATTGGCATCCAAGTGAATTTCAACATCTAGGCATATAGTCATAGATGAGAGGACTGATTAAACGAAAGGTTGCAATAATTTATGATTGAAGAGTTATACTAGTATTGACGCCAATATACAATAGAGTCACTACTTTGATGAAAAGGATGTTACAAAACATCGTATAAGAGCACTTATTTGGTAATTATTCCATGACATATGTTTCATTGCCCCGCAAAAGAAACATATGTTTCACAGTTTTCACTCAACAGTCACATACCACCTCCATTTCACATTTCCACTACACGAAAGAAAAGCAAATTACCAGTGTTACCTCCGTCCCAAATTAACATGTCTACATATTTTCGTGTCTCTAGACAAATCTAGAACAAATAATTTAGGACGGAGAGAGTCGTATTTGTTTTTCAATAATAATAATAAAGTTGTTAAAAAGGCTCTTTGCAATCCTTGATGCCTTGAACGATTCAGTCGTTTGTCGAAATCTTCAGACTATCCAGCAAGTCAATGATTGCTGCCGCCGAGGATCCACCGATCTCCAGTGCATTGGCAGCAATCTCTTGCGCCTTCGTCATCCTCTGCCTGATCTCGTTCCCTTGCTCGGACTCCATGACCAGTCTCACCTTCGCCTCTACCTCCTCCGCTTTCACCATCGCCTCGTCGTAGCCGTTCAAGGCCACCCCAAGTTTCATCTCCTCCACGACGAACACCTTGTTCATCCTCTGCTCCGCGTACATCGGCCAGCACAGCATCGGCACCCCCGCCATGACCGCCTCCAGCGTGGAGTTCCACCCGCAGTGCGTCACAAACGCTCCAGTCGCCGGGTGCCGGAGCACCTCCACCTGCGGCGCCCAGGACGACAGCTCCATTCCGCGTCCCCGTGTTCTGTCCAAGAATCCATCCGGCAGCAGCGCATCCACCGCCGCGTCACCCCGCCCCTCGAACCGCTTCGTCGAGTCGGCGTCCGGCGCGACAGGCGCGCGCACGGCCCAGAGGAACGCGTGACCGCTCTTCTCCAGCCCCACGGCTATCTCATTTAGCTGCTCCGCCGGCACCGAGCTCGCGCTCCCGAAGCAGACGAACACCACGCTCCCCGCCGGCTGCTTGTCCAGCCACACAAGGCATTCGTGATTCGCGTTGCTCCCTCTCTCCTCGCCGACCAATGGGCCGACGCAGAACAGTTTCGGCAGTGACTCGCCGGGGCGGGGAATTCCCTCCTTTATCGCCTTCACGGCGCGGGGCTCCAGCCACTCGAACGTGTTCGACAGAATGCCCTTCGCTCTGGGAAGCTGCTTGAAGAGACCAAGAGTGGTACTGTACTGCCTGTTGTCACGATCGAGCAGGACCTCCGGCAAGTCGGACGCCGGAATTGGGTGAACTCCAGGGAAGTGCAGCAAGGAGCGCCCCATCTCCCCGAAGGAGACGGCGGAGCGCATGACGGGGATATGCAGGAAGGTGGCAAGAGCCGACACGCAAAGGGTGAAGAACACGTAGGCTGGGACACCGAGCTCTGCGGCTGCGTCAAGCCCGTACGCGCAGAAAAAGTCGGTGATGAGAGCCTTCACAGACGGGAGAGACCTCAGAAAGGCGAGGAGGGCGGCGTTGGTGGCGCGGATGTCGGCGATGAGGGTGATGAAAGGGTCGGCGTTGGGATCGGCCGCGTCCTCGGAGCGGGTTGTTGCCGGCGGGAGCAGGTGGAAGGATACAGCAGGGTAGGAGGCAGAGAGGCGGGCAATAGTTTGTGAGGAGTCACCTGTGGACGGAACATCGGCGACGGCGACGGTGACGGGAGCGCCATGTCCGGCGAGGTGATTCGCGAGCTGCGTCATGGGGTGGAGGTGACCCCTGACCATCCATGTGTAGAGCACGACGGTGCTTCCCATAGGTGGTTGTGTTCCTTGCCTACTTTGCAAATTGTGTCACGCAACTGAAGGAGAGAGACTGAGTGGAACTGGCAAACTGAAAAAGAGACTTATAGTGGCTAGCAGGCTAGATATGCTTATCGTGAATTCAGAATCAACCGAGCAGGCCAAGTACTTAATTGATGATACTCATGACAGGCGGCTAGTTTGCTAAATAAAAAGGGAGACAGGCGGCCACAACGAAAATTAAAATTGGTAGTAGTAATGTTTCGCTCTCGCAGGGGACTTAGCACTAGTTTTCATAAGAAAAAAAAAGGAGAGCATCTTCAACAACAACTCTTCCCCCAATAAATTTTTTCAGTATTGAGAGAGTAGAGAACTCGTTTTGCTTCAACCGCTTTCCTTTCACCAATAAATTAGGGTCTAGCTATATGTAAGTCGCGTGAAAATTTATTTTGGATAAGTTTAGATTAAAATCCAATCATCGTATTTCTTTCTTTTTCCTTAGGCTTCTTCCTCCTACAACCATTTCTTCTCTCAAAAAATTAACTTATCGAAATTACAAATTCAACTTGTTAGAATAAATTCAAAGCACTCCGTCGATCATCCGAGGACCAAGCAATCACACGAGCACGACACCGAGATTTGTTAACGAGATTCACCGATATGGCTACATCCCCACGGCTTGACTACGGATGCTCCTCCCCGTGACACCGTCACAATACCGCACCCGCCCCCCGGGCGCCGACACACGCCGCCGGCTCCCCCTTGCGCGCCTGTGCTATTATGTTGGCATAGGTTACATCGTGTGTCTATCCCCGCTATATATAAAAGGCTTAGGATACAAGTGTCCTATTAGGACACAACTCCACATCCTATGTAAACACAATACAACTCCTAGTCTAACTGTAACCTACCTTATACACAATATTCGGCACAAATCTAACAAACTCCAACTTGACGAATATTCTCCACCACCTTGAATTCGTCAATGCGTCAAACTTCCATGTACATTGGACTTGAGTTATCCCATGAGTACCGCTGCTACTCCAAAGACTCCATACTGCTCCATATGACTCCATATGCGTCAAAACATTTTTCTAGACTCAACAACGTCAGCGATTCGATCAAGCAGGGGGCTCCTAAGTCGGGGAAGACTCTGATTACCAACTTGTAACACCCATGATGTGGCTATATCTCCCACGTGTCGGAGCACGACTTAGAGGCATAACCGCATAGTAGGCATGTCGCAAGAGGGGTAATCTTTACACATCCCATGTACTGAATAAGATAGGGATAAAGAGTTGGCTTACAATCGCCACTTCACACAATACATAAATATAGCATTACATCATCCAGAATACAATCAAGGTCCGACTACGGAACCAAATAAAGAAAGACAACCCCTAATGCAATAGATCCCCGATCGCCCCGACTGGGCTCCACTACTGATCGACTGGAAACGAAACAACACAACGAACACGATCTTCATCGAGCTCCTCCTTGAGCTCGGTTGCGTCACCTGCACGGTTATCATCGGCACCTGCAACTGTTTGAAGTAATCTGTGAGTCACGGGGACTCAGCAATCTTACACCCTCGCGATCAAGACTATTTAAGCTTATGGGTAGGAAAGGTAGTGAGGTGGAGCTGCAGCAAGCACTAGCATATATGGTGGCTAACTTACGCAAATGAGAGCGAGAAGAGAAGCAAAGCACGGTCGTGAACTAGAAGTGATCAAGAAGTGATCCTGAAACTACTTACGATCAAGCATAACACAAGAACCGTGTTCACTTCCCGGACTCCGCCGGAAAGAGACCATCACGGCTACACACGCGGTTGATTCATTTTAATTAAGTTAAGTGTCAGGTTTTCTACAACCGGATATTAACAAATTCCCATCTGCCCATAACCGCGGGCACGACTTTCAAAAGTTCAAAACCCTGCAGGGGTGTCCCAACTTAGCCCATCACAAGCTCTCACGGTCAACGAAGGATATTCCTTCTCCCAGGAAGACCCGATCAGACTCGGAATCCCGGTTACAAGACATTTCGACAATGGTAAAACAAGACCAGCAAAGCCGCCCGATGTGCCGACAATCCTGATAGGAGCTGCACATATCTCGTTCTCAGGGCAACACCGGATGAGACATCCTACGAGTAAAACCAAACCTCAAGTTTCGAGGTGGCCCCGCAGTCTACGTCGGACCAACACTTAGGAGCTGAACGGGGGGGGGGGTTAAAAAAGATGACTTGAGATGCAGACCAAGGAGGTGATGGTTGTATTTGAAGTAAACAAGGTTGGCCTGGGAAGAACGGTCCCATGTTTGGTTTGTTTCCTCATGTGTTGTATATGTTGTGCTTCCACTGATTATTGAGCAACAATATTTGTGTTTGGTTTGCATATGTAGTGTGTGTAACGGTTGAGCATTTGCTCTTGTTTATTCTTTAGTTGGTATTGTGGAGATTATGAATATCAAGGGGAGGATGGCTTGGTGCACACAATTCTATAGTGGTACATGGAAATCACTTAGAATTGTATTCAGCTTAATAGTCACTATGTGTATGTTTCTAATGAGAAGTCAATTCAATAGTCCTTAATTATCCTGTTGGTCTCCTTTTGCCTTTGTATCACCTTATGGTATCACATTTGGGAGTAAATATGCTATGTTTATATTTATACTCTAGAAATAGGTCATTGAGATATTGTCTAGAGTTGGATAGTAATTGTGTCCTAGGTGGCATGTTGCTACAGTGCAATTGCTTTGTGTTTGTGTGAACTGATTTGATAGCATGCAATCTACCACCGGAAAAAAAAAAAAATTAATTTTAATATTCTTGTTTTGACAATTGACCACTGGTGGTAAAATTATGATCTCTTACATTGACTTCGTTTGTTGCCTATCTCTTGCTAGTTGCACTCCTGATTGTATCATACCATTGCCTTGGATGTTATTTCTTGATTGTAGTGTAGATATAGTGAAAGTGGTGATCCCATCTTGTGCTTTTTGTATTCAAATGCAAATTCTCCATAATGCACAATGCTTGGGGGAGCTATCCTATTTTTCTTAGAGCTCACCTTGTGATCCTTTTCAAGTGTGTGTTGGTGGAATGCAAATCGTTTCTTTTGGTACTTTGTGCCATCATGAAACTTTGTAGAGCACTTGGTTTGTTTGGAACCACTCTCTTTTGGGAGTTTTGACATTTCTTTGGTGTATCAATGGATATCTCATTCCTTGATGTATCGTTTAATGATATCCTCCAAGTGATGATTTATTCATTTGGTATCCTTTCTTCTCTTGGCATTTCTTTGTCATTTGGTATCGGTTCTTGAAAGTCTTGAGCATGCATATTTTAACTTCGTGTAGTATCTTTGGCATGCTTTCTTTCTTTGACCCAATATATAGGGGAAACTCCACCAAGTCTCAAATTGGATGAGATGTGCATGAAATTCAATTATCTATATGCACATTTTTATGTGGAGTTTGTCCTATGTATTGTTGGTTCTCTAACTCTTTGGTCCCAATGAGTTTGGGTACCATTTTGTTGTGTTGGTTCTAGGAACAATTGGAGATGCATTGGATGCTCGGCTCACTCACAAGGAAGGTGGTGTCACCATGTGCTTATTGGAGTCAAGCTAGGATGCTCAATGAACTACTATCTACTACCTTCAATTGGTTTCTTCTACATCCTTCCAATGATATCTCGGTAACAAGTATCTATTCATGCATTCTTTTCTTGCATTCAACCTTGTGTAGGTTGCATCTTGGCATATATTCATTCCATCTTGTGATGTTCTTCAAAGCATCTCACAATGACTAGTTGCTAGTTGTGATTGTCTTTGAGGGGTGTGGTAGACTTCATTTATATACAATAAGACCATATCTAGCCAGTCATGCTCCAAGCAAATATCTTATTGGTATATGTATGACTTCCTTTTGGATATTGTTCCTCGTGTTGTAACTATTTCGGGTGTACATCCTTCTTTGTAGATATATATCATCATGATTTCGTCTACCTAGAATCTTATACAGAGAAGTTGCATATCTAGTTGATATCCTTTCTTTCACGTCCACCTGTCTTTCTTATGTTATTTCTTTGGTGGCTCCGTGAAAGCTTTTGCCTTGAGTGTGTGTCTTCTATCGTTGCATCTTGATGCACTCTTGTGTGGTGAAGATTATTTTCCTCATGCTTATCTTTACGAGGCTTTTGCCATCTTAATTGGTATCCCTCGTCTTGATGAGGCTTTCATCTTCTATCTTCACCACGGGTTGTCACAAGCATAGGTTCTTTATATGCTTATTAGTAAGCTTGTGAACCCATTTGCTAGTTGTGTGTGGGAATGATAGGCCTTGCACCGTGTGCCTCATTCTTTCAAGACTTTATTGATGCTTAATGCTCATCCGTACATTAGTCTTCTCAAGTGCATTGCCTTGACTCACACACATCATTTTGGTTGAGCCCATTCTTAAGTTGCCTCTTTTACTTGTTGCTCAACCATGTGTTTGTTGCAAGTACTAGGCTTAGTTTCCTATATGCTCACTTGCACTTGTTGTAAGTTTCTATTGATTTTGGGGGAGCTATGATCCTATTTTGTGCACTTTGTATCCAAATACAAATATTCTTATGGTGCACAAATCATGGGGAGCTTCTCTAGTTTCTTAGAACACTCCTTTATATCATAATCGTAGGATATTGGTCTAGTTGGTTCAATTGGTATCTTTTGATAGCTTGCTTCAATTGGTATCTTTTGATTGCTTGATTGCTTGTTTCTCTCGGTTATGTCTTTGTGGCATATCTTCCTTTAGCAATCTTGGTGCCTCAATATAGTTGGTCTTCCTCCAAGTATTACCTTTGGATATGTGTATGCATTCCACTCTCTTGTTGAGAAATACACAACTTTTGGAGGAACTTTTATATTGGTCTTCTAGCTTTTCGCCCATTTTGGCAATCGATGCCAATGGGGGAGAAGTTTCAGAGAGTTTTGTGGAGAAGTTTAGAGTTTTCTCTTGCTTTGGTTTTGTTCCTAAGCATTTGCATCTCATACGCATGCATTATTGGTTGTTGCATTGCATGGTGATGCATAATTCCTTGTATAAACTCTCTTGAAAGTGATTGTCATCAATTACCAAAATGGGGGAGATTGAAAGAACATGCGGTGCCCCCATGTTTGGTTTTGGTAATTGATGACAATCTCTATGGACTAATGGTTGCCTTGAGTTATATTTGAAGGTTTTGTCCATAGGCTTTTCTTGGAGTACATGTGTTGGTTTCAAGGAGAGTTTGTGTGACCAAGGTGCTATTCAAGGAATTATCCAAAGATTGGTCATGTGAGTGTTGAGCTTATTGCAAGCATGTCTTGAAGAAGAAGATTGTGTGATCATTCATGTCTACCTTCAAGACATCATCCAAATGAAGAGAATTGGAAAGATTCAAGGTTGATCAAGATTAAGTCAAGAATGAATCAAGTTGATCAACACACAAAGCATACAAGATGTACTGAGGGATCAAGTGATCCCATGGTATGGTAAGCATTGTCCATTACGCTTTGTTTGCTAACTTCGTGAGAGTTCTTTGTGGGGTTAGGTTGCGATGTGCAAGTTCAAGTGGAGCATCATGAAGAGATCAAATGCTTGAAGCTTGCCGTCCATTATGGTAACAATGGATTTATGAAGATGTGCCGAAGAGTGGCTCACCCATAGTGGAGTATGGGGGAGCAATCAACTAGTCTTCATCGAGCCAACACAATCAAGAAAGGTGGTCCAACTTGAGGAAGTCAAGATCGTCATCATCTAGCTCAAGTGGACTATGTGCAAGACAAAGGTTTGCCCTTGATAGGTTTTCTATTTTACCGGTCTCAGTGGTAGTTGGGAGACCGGGTTATAGGATCGATTGTCGTACTATCAAGGGGGGCTCTCGATGAGTAGCTTGATCGTATCGTTCGTAGAGAGCTCAAACCATTGCATCCTTGCATCATCTTTCTTGGTTCTTGTTTGGTTCTCTTTGTGAGTCTTAGAGCTTATGGTCATCTTGATGACAAGCTCGAGTTCATCGAAAACGGAGTTCACATGCATCTTCTATGATGTTTTCGATGTTGGAGGTTTTGCCGGTTCTTCTCGGTTGGAGGTTTCACTCCTCTTTTTGTTAGGCATACCTCCCCTGCCTCTTCTTACTTAGGCTTTTGATGCTACTCGTCGTCTTGTTTCCAACAAGCTTGAGTTTGCTCAATTCGGAGCTCATATGCAGAAGTTATGGCAGTTCTTGTTTTCTTGAGAGTGGCTTTTGTCTGGTCCCAGCGGTAGTACCGCTTGGAGCTCTCAGCCGTAGTACCGCTGCAGTGCCGCTCTTCTACCGCCTCGATTTTGGGTCCTGCTCTTTTCGTGTCGGGTTTAGCAGTAGTTGCACGGTAGTAAGGCACGGTAGTACCGCCTAAGCGGTAGTACCGCTCCGGTCGGGCGGTAGTACCGCTTGCATCTACTGCCGTACTCTGCTCTGCCTGCCTCTTTTGGTCCCGTGTTCTGCTCCTCCAGCGGTAGTACCGCTGGGGTGAGCGGTAGTACCGCTTATATGCGGTACTACCGCCCCAAGGTTCATGTTTTGTTGCTCCTTTTCCCTTTCTTCCGCCGAGCGGTAGTACCGCTCGTGGAGCGGTAGTACCGCTCGTGTGCGGGCTGAGCATAACGGTTGGAATTTTTCCCCACCTATAAAAGGGGGTCTTCTTCCCCAATGAACCTTATCTTTGAGCTCGTGTTCTTCCCCCATTGTTGACCTTCTTCGAGCTTGCTAACTCTCAATCCCTCCATGGATTCTTGCTAGTTTTTGAGGGAAAAGAGAGAGGAGATCTAGATCCACATTTCCACCAATCACTTTCTCCTCTATGTGAGGGGAACCCCTTGGATCTAGATCTTGGAGTTCTTGGTGTTCTCCTTCTTGTTCTTCCTCTCATTTTCTCCCTAGCATTAGTTGCTTTGGTGGGATTTGGGAGAGAAGGACTTGGGCACTCTGTGTGCCCTTGCCATTGCATTTGGTGCATCGGTTTGAGTTCTCCACGGTGATACGTGGAAGTTACAAGTTGAGAAGCTTATTACTCTTGGGTGCTTGGTACCCTTGAGCTTGTTCCTCTTGGGTGCGATTCTTGGTGGCGCCCTAGACGGTTGGTGGTGTTCGGAGCTCAATCATTGTGGTGTAAAGCTCGGGCAAGCGTTCGGGGTCTCCAATTAGGTTGTGGAGATCGCCCCGAGCAATTTGACGGGTACCGGTGACCGCCCCCAAGGGTTGCCAAAGTGTACGGGTTCGGTGACCGCCCTCAAGGGTCCCTTAGTGGAATCACGCATCTTGCATTGTGCGAGGGCGTGAGGAGATTACGGTGGCCCTAGTGGCTTCTTGGGGAGCATTGTGCCTCCACACCGCTCCAAACGGAGATTAGCATCCGCAAGGGTGTGAACTTCGGGATACAGTCGTCTCCGCGTGCCTCGGTTATCTCTTACCCGAGCCCTTTACTTATGCACTTTACTTTGTGATAGCCATATTGTTTCTTGTCATATATCTTGCTATCACATAGTTGCTTATCTTGCTTAGCATTAAGTTGTTGGTGCACATAGGTGAGCCTAGTTGTTTTAGGTTTTGTGCTTGACAAATTAACCGCTAGGTTTATTCCGCATTTGTTCAAGCCTAAACCGTAATTATTTTAAAACGCCTATTCACCCCCCTCTAGGCGACATCCACGATCTTTCACTGCGTTTTATCAAAATTCAAACAAGGGGTTCCCATAACACACCACGTAAGGTAAGCAAAATCAAGGAACATAACACCGGTATGACGGAAACTAGGCAAGAGTGGAACAAAACACCAGGCATAAGGCCGAGCCTTCCACCCTTTACCAAGTATATAGATGCATTAAAGTAAATAAGAGATAATAATGATATCCCAACAATATCCATGTTCCAACATGGAACAAACTTCATCTTCACCTGCAACTAGCAACGCTATAAGAGGGGCTGAGCAAAGCGGTAACATAGCCAAACATCGGTTTGCTAGGAAAGGTGGGTTAGAGGCTTGACATGGCAATATGGGAGGCATGATATAGCAAGTGGTAGGTATCAGCATAGCAATAGAGCGCAACTAGCAAGCAAAGATAGAAGTGATTTCGAGGGTATGGTCATCTTGCCTGCAAAGTTCTCCGATGAAAGCTTGATCCTCGTAAGCGTACTCAACGGGTTCCTCGATCACGTACTCGTCTCCCGGCTCTACCCAAGCAAGAACACAAGCAAAAGACCAACAATCAATCATGGTGCAATGCGCAAGCAACATGATGCAAAACATGGCATGATATGCGGGATGTGATATGCAATGCATATGCGTGCTCGGAAGGAAAAGATTGAACCAGGCATCAACTTGGCAAACCAAGTGCGCCGCTGGAAAGATGAGTTGATTTCGGTCGAAATCGATATAAAGATCACGGGAATCGGATGCACGGTTTGCAAATGGCAAGCAAAACAATGACACAATTCTGCGATTAACACACGATGCCATCTAGAATGCAACAAGAAACTAAGCTACTGCACTCCAACATAGCAACAAAGCACATGGAGTGATCTACTCAAGATGCTTGACAAATGATGAACACTGAGCTACGGCTAAATCACAAAGAAGGTTCAAACAAGCATGGCAAAAGTGGAAGATATACAGCATCACAGACTTAGTGAAACTAACATGTCAGGAATTAACATCAGGAAGCAATGTTTAGAGCAAGATAAACATGCTACAGGAACGACATAGCAACAAGGCATGGCATGAATCTACTCAAAGCATATAAAAGTCTTACACCATAAGCCAAAAAGGACAGAAGATATATGGCACCCATGTAAACATAGAAAGTTTCGTTAATAGATTCAGACTTAGCAGAAAACTGGACATGGCATAAACAGAGTTAGGCATGTTTGCGAGCTCGATGCGCTCAACACAAGATTGAATGACAACTAAGCATTACCAGAATGCACAGGACACGATTATAGAAGTCTCAGACAGTTTATGGAACACTGGCATGGGGCTGATATAGCTCCACGGTAAGACACTTACGAAACACTTGCCATATTTGACTTAGATCTAGGTGGAACATAGCAGGAAACCAGTCCTTTCTCAAGTAAAAGGAACAGCAAGGGAGATTGGTCATGCAGGTGTACTCATAATTACGTGATAAGAAGCTACGTATAAGTCGACTGAGTGCGATAAGAAGCACTATTTCCTACAACTGATTTAAAAACAAGTCCCAGCAAGGACGTCCCGTACACTGACTAAGTACCAATTTTCTGTTTTATATAGCTGTTTTTTTGTTCTTTATTTTTTTCATTCTCACTTGTCTATTTGGATTCTGTTATGTGTCATTTGTCATACGAGTAAATTCTAGTATTCTCTTCTTGGTTTTCTCTTTGTGTGTTGGCCCTTGCATAGTTTGGTTTGTCTTTGTGGTATCTAACACTTCAGTTGGCTAACCTCTGGTTTCTTTTAAAGATATCTCGTGTGGTACTGCGACCTTCTTTTTAAAATTGTTTTTATATTATTTTTTTTTTTTTTTTAGCATTTTTTTTTTTGTTTTTTTTTGTGTCCTTTTTAGTTATTATTTGTTTTTTCTTTTTTTTCTTAATTTTTTTTTTTTTTTTTTAAATTTTTCCTTTCATATGTTAAAATCTATTGTTGTTTTCTTGTTCTGTGTATTAGGAGTTTATTTCTATTTTACTGTACTTTATGTTTTATGGGTTGTTTCATTTAATACTCTCTTATTTGTGTTTGTGTATTTGTCTAATATCATATGATACATATGTTACATGTTATGTATGAATAATCTAAGGTGGTAGTAGTTATTATATTTATCACTTATGGATATTTAATATGTGCTGTGTTTTTTTTATCATTTACTTAGTTATTTGTATGATTTTTATATATTTTTTTTTTTGATGTATTTTGTGATACACATTGATCTTTGTCTATTTGTTCTATTCTATGGAAACCTATGCGTTCTGACATTCTCTATTAACTCTTATGGGGTGGTATGTAGAAAATGTCGGTTTTTATATATAGCAAGCATGTTTTCTTAGTTATTTTTTGGTGTGTATAAAGATAGTTCGTTTTGTTTTTTCCATGGTATTGCTGGTGTATGTTTTTTTTTTTGATATTTTAAGTGGTTATTGTTTTCTTTTTTTTTGCGACTTTAGTTATATGCTTATGTGTATTATCTTTTTTTTTTTTTTTTTGTATAGTATATGTAGTTGTGAGATTTTCATTGGTTTGACGGCATCTCGCTCACTAATTTTCCTGTTGGTTTTTTATTGTATTATTAGTCAATCTTCTTGAATTTTGTTTATCTATCCTTATCATAGTGTTTCGAATTCTAAACAATTGCATTATGGTATGTGGTAAATATCGTGTATATATTTAATTCATATCTGGTATTATGTAGCATTATCTTACTTATTGTATGACTCTAAACTTTATCATATATATTGTGCTTATGTACAATTCTGTTGATAGCTTTGAGTCGGTTTTATATGCTATTTGTGCATGGTCAAATGTGTATGACGAAACTAATTTTATTTGTCATAATATTTTTTTAAGTTGGATGTAATTATTATATTTTTTTCATGTATAGTTTTTGGATTATTGATCTTGAACTCTACATTTTTTATTTTAGTTCACTCTCTGTTTTTGTTTATATATATTTTTATTTTTTTTTTTTATGATAATTTGTTTTGTTTATAACTGTTAAGAGTATGAATGTTCAATATTTTTTTAAATCTCTACTTTCTAGTGCTTTTATATGTGTGTCGATTAATTTATAGATTTAAACTCTTTTTTTTTTTATTTCCGGTAATTTCTACTATGTCTTTTTGCAATTAATGCAAACGATTTAATTTAAACATATTAAATGTTGCTATTCTTTTTTTTATGATGCTGATGATATACTTGAGTTATTTTGCTATTTGTTATTTGATGTTATTTGATTTATTTTTAATTATTTGTGAGTATTTTTTTTTTTTTTTTTTTGTCTTTTGGTGTAATCAATTATAGTTGGCTTGCACGGACAAATGAATAACGGAAAATAGGATGACACAGCGGCAATTGTACCACTCGATCTCGTCAGGTACAAGTAACATACGTGGCTATGGTTTAGTCAAAGAAGAGAGGGGATGGAATGGTATACATAATTATCAAGATGGTGCAGGTGCAGCACATCGGATACAGAGAGCTTTTTGCTTCACGGCACGGTTTCGTATGCTCTGACACGCGAAAAACATTAGGGTAGCGAAAAATGACATTGCAATGGCATTCGAACCGGGTAAGATGGCATGACATAGCCCATACACTGTAGAGTATGCTATGCAGCACATAACATGGATGAAAAACACACCAGAAGTTGCACTATAAATACGCAGATCTCAAAGATATGTAGTCTCTGGAAAAGTCATCAGCGACTTTAACAGGTGGTATTTATCGCTACATAGTCGTATAACGCTGGTTTGGGATACGAACTATGGAGCTAAGCAAGCATGGGTTACACGAGATGGGAGATAGTAAAGAGAGAGAAGTATATCCCGGTTTCTCACTGAACATTTGTATATCGTGTGTGCAACGGACTACGAAGTGAGGAGGTAGAGAGGTGTACATGATCAGGGGCATAATGTTAAAGAAGGAAAAGTGAGTGGTGAAGAAAAATGATTCGTCTTCGACGGGGGAGTGAGGGAGATGAAGAAAGATCCAAAACGCTGCTGTTGGGGCCGGATTGTCACTGGAAATGCCGGAGGAGAGTCGGGGCAGCGGATACGATGTGGGTGTTCACGTGTGGTCGGTCTCGGAGCTGGGTGGGAAGGCGTGAAGAGACTGGTAACACGCTTAGTGGGGGCGGACTACTTGCTCCGAGGTGCCGGACGGACGGGACGCAGGTCGCGTGGCAGCGTTGGAAGCGGGAACTGGATGATCCAGTAGGCTGGTGGCGGCGGTCGGGGATGCGGCGGCGCGGTGTTTCTGAGCGAAGGAGCGCTGCAGAGGAACGACGACTCATGATGAGAGTAGCGTAAGAAGAGGCAGAGGACCCGCGCGGCGTCGACTACGCTAGGGAGGGCTTGGGGATGAAGTCAAACAGGCCGAGCGGGGTCGGCACAGACGCTCCGAGGTCTGTGGGGCAGAATAAGTACAGGATGCGAGGAGTGGACGCGCGTGCAGGCGGAGAGGTCGCCGCGCAGCGAGCGCGTGGGCGCGAGGAGGCGGAGGGCGGTGCGCGGCGGGTCTTGTCTTGCCGGCGCAGCGAGGGAGGAGAGGTGGGTTCGCTGGCGGGGCCTGAGTCGCGCCGTTGGGGACGGACGATCGGCGGGCGGCGGGGACGGGGGCGCTTGGCGCAGCGCGAGAGCGCGGGCGCTGGTGGAGTCCAGGGAGCTGCGGGCGAGGCAGTTTGGTGCTGGCGCGGGAGCTCGTAATGAGCTTGGCAGGCGCGGCGGGGCGCGTGTAGCGCGGTTGGCAAGAATAGGCTGAGTTTGGGCAGGTGAGGCGCTCGCGCCATCATGTGGGTCGGGCAGAAGGGCTGGACATGTCCGGCGGGAAGAGGGAGATGAGATGATGAGGATGGTGCAGAAGCGGCCCAATCTGCGGGGAAGGACAGCGAACGAGGCATATAAGGGAGAACGGCGGAAGGAGGGCAGCTGCTGAAGGATGAGGTGCAGGTCTCGGACATCGGCGGGCGGATGAGGCGATCAGCAACTCGCTGAGGCGAGGTCATGCGGTATCGAGATGGTTTAAGGGCACTTGGAGGGGTGGACGTCGTGCAGGCCACACCGACGTTGGACGGTCTCCTGCGGGTGACTTGAACGTGGGGAGTACTAGAGAAGAGCGACTCCAAATGGCCAGGGAACTTGACAGGCGGTCTATGGTGGTGTACAGGCCGCTGGCAAATCTCGGTCCACTTGCCCGAGGAGTGTTTAAGGACCTCGGGGAGTCTGAGAGCAGGCGCCAAAGGAGGGGGCGAGAGTCTCGTGAGGACGTGAGCCGCCGTTGGGCGGACAAGCGAGAAGGGCGACGAAGGGAAGGGATCGGGCAAGCGGACGAGAGGAGCGTTATGGAGATCGACAGATATTAATGATATGAACACGGCAATGCATACCGCGAGCAGGCGCGAACAAGTGTAGCAGGGCAGCACGGTGGATATCTACTCTGGGGGAGGAGAGGCGACAGCTGGCAGCAACTGGGGCGCAGGGACAACATGACTAGGACTGGTGCGTAGGTCGGTCTCGAGGGTCTAGGGTGACAGGCGGAGAGAATGCTAGACAGGGAGAACAGGGTAAACTAAGTTGCTTTTTGAAAACGGTGAAAGGCTAGCATCTGCTCGTTGAGCACGACTAAGATAGAGTAAGAGGGAACGTAACGACAGAGAGACGAGAGGGAGCACGTAATTCGATGCCTACAGGGAGGTAAAAGGGCGTCGCATGGGTCCTCGGCAGGCTTAAACATTGGTGCCGAGAGTGGATGACTAGTATTTGGAGGAGCGGCTATACTAAAGAATCCTACGTCTGGCATAGTTGCCCTACAGAACAGTTAGGAGAAAAAGAATAGGGAGTAGGGAAAGAAACAATAGAGACAAGATACAGAGAAATACACCGATTCGCGCGAGAAGGGTGATTAGATAGTTTACTAAGACAGAAGAACACGCACTAACAGGGTGAGTAGTGAACAGAAATAGTAATAGTGAAAAGAAGTGGTGGAGAGCTTAGCAACGAATAATTTAAGGCTTCACTCAATTTGATAATATACCATGGGAAGTATGAAGACTCCTATTAGGGAGCTAGGTAGGAGATTGATGTTGTGGAAAGCAAACAAGAAGGCGTAAAGTGCCGAAAATATTAGACTCTTGTTTTGTAGCGAGGTAGTCGACAAAATTAAAAAGCGAGACGGGTAGAATATGTGATTGGTCACATGAGCTATTAAATTTGGAGAGCAGATTATGGATAGGATATAGTAAACTAACGGAATGCAATAATTACTCTGTAGTTTCTGTTATGGTGAATTCGCAGAGAGAGTATAATATGGACATAGTTTTAATAGTACGCGTAACTGATTCATGTATTGAACTGAAGGCACCTTTTATATTGTAATGTTGAAGAGAAATGAAAGAATGCTCTATGGGAAATTGCTCCTAGGCTGAAATTATAATACGGAGATACTCGACAGATACCGAGGTTGATTGGTTGAGAAATTTTATATTCTTTAGCGAGTAGAAGTATTGTAGAAAAGGGGTATTGATCAGCTACTTTAAAACTGGTGGATTCCATGAGACAATGAAGGAAAATTTAGCAACAAAAGATAGGAACGCAAAACAATCACTCAAGATGAGATCTATGGGTAGATATGGAGTTGAGGCAATCTTGGAGCGTGGTCTTCAGGGAGGTAGACATAGAAGTTCTAGCTTCAGCATTAAATAGTCAGAAATATCAGAAACGGAGGCAGAGAAAGGAAGTACGTTACGGGAGGAGCGATGAGACAACTTCAGGGTTAGATATTCACAGATAATGAGGATAGAGGTAAAAACATTTGTTTCTAGCTTTCTCTTTAGAATTTGAGTGCCAACTGAGTGTGGATTGAATACACAATGACTTCGTATGTGTTGAAAGTGTGATAAGAGCATGTAACCAACAGAAGTAGATAGCACAATTAGAGAGCACTGCACGGTATGCAAAAGAGAAATAAAGGTACTTAGTATCTAAAGACCAATGATGATCTTGGAATCGCAATAGACATAGAATGAAGCACCTCGGAAGTGACGAGAAGGATTGAAATCTACTGTTAGGTGAATAGTAATTATTGGTTAGGATATCAGGACAGCATAAACAACTCGCATCACATGATCTGTTGCCGATAGAAAAGTAGAGTGCTGTATGAATGATAAGATTTCGATAAATATTTCTGCTCCCTAGCGGATGTATGGAGCTCGTCTCATTAGTTCGGATATACAATAATGGATTAACAATATGGACAGAATGATATTTATAGACAATAGAGAGATGGATCGGGGGTAATTTCACCCGATATAGAGCGTTATATGTGAGAATGTCGCCGGACATTGTAAGAATTGTGAATTCAACAAGAAGCACCACAAAGATGACAGAACATCATATTCTTTATCTCTTGTTGGTTTTCCACGACTCAATATGATTTTGAAAAGAGCATCCTTATGGAGATACTGGTCTAAAAAGGGAGGCGCTCGTTGATAAGCTCTTGGAAGCGAAACAATGGACAATTGAGTATGTTTGGATGTTGGGCTTATGGAATGCATCTAAAATTGAGGTGAAAGTTATACACTTAACCGTAATATATAATTTCGAAAATGTAATGATGTTGCAATGAAAGACTTGTAGATTATCTCAGGGAGAGTATCTATGGTGCCGCTTGGGATGTGCTGTAAAACCTCACTATACGTCCTGCTGATAGATTTGAGGACTATGTGGAATATGTCAAAGTATCGATTTTTCCAATGAGATCAGTTTAAGAATGGCTACACCTAGAGAGTGTAGTACCCTGCTCGGATTTTGTAGTGTTGTTCTCATACGTTGACTTCATTATAACCAAGATGGTATTTATTGACTAAGACAGAGTGGCTGCGCGCGGGATTCTGGTTTTCCGGAGGCGGTTGTTTTACTATAGTCCGGTTGAGCAAAGGGAGGCGATATTCCAATATCCATGTTTGACTTAGCTTGCCTCCCGCAAGTAAGTCCTTCCGGACACGGAGACGACGTTTCTATCATCTTGTTAATTTAATCGTCGACCACCTTCAGGTCGTTGGGTTTCTACTCGTTTGTAAAGAAGCGACTTATTTTTTACCTCTTCTCTTCCTTCTTTGTACCTCGTGCCAGGGGTCAGGATTCAGAGGACAAGATTTATAAGTGGTGGATGTTTGTGACGCCGACGTGCCATGTGTCTTCCAGTTAGTTCGTGTTTCATGTCATTTGTTGCGGTCTGCTTTCAATAGGTTAATCAGTGATCTCATTTTACGTGTTGTTTCTCAAGCATCCGGAGCATTTTCCTGTTGTCCTATTTAATCCGGCGCTCCTTACGTCTCACCGGCGTCCCATTTTGCTTTTTAGGGGTTAAATTCTCGAATGGACAGAGATTTGCAAGCGCTTGGTCACACGATAGCCGCTGAGTTCTGCCAGTTGGAGTCGTTGGTATCCAACGGTTACCGAGCGAAAAAAAATACCCGTAGAAAAAGCTGTTTGTTCCCAACAACCCAAAGTGGCCATTAACCTCCAACCCTCATAATTGGATCAATCGTGATCACGATGCCGTGCGAAACAGTTCCATTTGGACTGCCTATGCTCTCTACCTAAATATTTGTGTGTCCCGAGTTTCGGCGGACGGAAACTACATCTCCTCCGGCGCCGGACATGTCTTTGCGCCGGACATGTCGCTCCGCCCTGCTGTATCCAATGTCGGATGCCACGTGACACGCGCGTGCGGCCCTTGCGAGCCGCATCCGGGGCCCGCGCTGAGCCCGTCAGCGGCCCGGGCAGCGTGGCCACCGGGCGCCAGGCGTCTCGCCTCCTTCGTAGACAACGCGCGCAGCGACGCGCCCGTCGCGCCGCGCCTCCCTCTTCGGCTCAACAGAGGCCGGAGCTGTGGGCGACCTGCTCCGCCGCGCGCCACCGCCGCCTTACTCCGCCCGGCGCCGCCGCCCGGCCCGACGGCACCGCCCTAGCGTCGCCGCCGCCCTGCTCCTTCGCGCTGCTCTAGTCGCCGCCCTCCGCCGCCTTGCCAACGCCGCGCCGCCCGCACCTCCTCCGGCCGCCGCCACCGCGCGAGCTCGCCGGCCCCGCCACCGCGTCGTCCGCCGCGCCGGAGTGCGCCCCAATGCGCTCGTCCTCCGCTGTCATGGCTCCCCGGCTCAGATTCGGCCAAGAGAGCCCCGGATCCGGCTGCCCCGACCTCCTCCGGCCATCTCCGGCGAGAACCGCCGTCGTTGACTTTTCCCCCTCGAGGTGATTTTTCTTCTAAGTCCTTGGATTTGTAACATTATATGCCCCTGATCATCATGCCATAACTCCTCATTCGTAGATCCGTTTTGCATGCATGATATATCAAAATGTTCATCTGGATGTGCTCTTCATTTTGTTCCATTGTACCATGCTTGTTTGAGTCCATATTGATGCCCTAATCGTTGATGCAAGAGTGATATAAAATGTTAGTTCCTCATTCTTATCAGTTTATGAGCATTTGTCTTTTTTGCCATGATTATTGTGTGCTGCATATGGGCATGAGCTCTACATGTGTTTTGGGCTATGTCATGCCATCTTTACAGGGGTGTATGCCATGTATTTTTTTGATCAATGTGGTGAGTAGCACAAGCATGCAAAGTAGCTCTCGTGATATTGCTGATTTCACAGACTTAGAATTTCACTAAGTCATTTCCCTGCTGTTATTTTAATGCCATGTATTCATGTTGCTACAGAGAGTTTCATGCTTCTTTTGAGTATGTTCAGTAAGGATGATTTGGACATATGGTTGTGCTCTATCCATCCATGCTACTGTTTGCATTTATGGAGTAACCTAGCATGACTCAATCTTGCTTTACTTTTGCTATAAAATGTTCCTGGCAGATTGTTTACGTGTTAATCAATTTTCCAAGGTTGTTGTAGTTGATCCATGCATGCTATGAGATGGTTCTTGCCATGGTTAGCTTCTTGAACATGTATTCTTGCTGGTAGTATGCTTAGTTTGTCATGCAATGCCTTGTGTTGAGTGCATCGAGCTTGCAAACATGCCATCATAACTTTGTTTATGCCATGTCCAGTTTTCTGCTAAATCTGAATCTATTAACGAAACTTTCTATGTTTACATGGGTGCCATCATATTTTCTGTGCCCTTTTGGCTTATGGTCAGTAAGGGACTTTTGTTATATGCTTTAAGTAGATTCATGCCATGCCTTTGTTTGCTATGTTCTGTTCCTGTAGCATGTTGTTATCTTGCTCTAAACATTGCTTCCTGATGTTAGTTCCTGACATGTTAGTATTTTCACTAAGTCTGTCATGCTGTTATCTTTTGCACTTTTGTCATGCATGTTTGAACCTTCTCTTGTGTGATTTAGCCGTAGCTCAGTGTGCATATTTTGTCAAGCATCTTGAGTAGATCACTGCCATGTGCTTTGTTGCTATGTTGGAGTGCAGTAGCTTAGTTTCTTGTTGCATTCTAGATGGCATCGTGCTGTTAATCGCAGAATTGTGTCATTCTTGTTTTGCTTGCCGTTTGCAAATCGTGCATCCGATTCCGGTGATCTTTAGATCGATTTCGACCGAAATCATCTCATCTTTCCAGCGGCACTCTTGGTTTGCAAAGTTGAGTCATGGTTCAATCTTTTCCTTCCGGAGCATGCATATGCATTGCATATCGCATCCCGCATATCATGCCGTGTTTTGCATCATGTTGCTTGCGTATTGCACCATGATTGATTGTTGGTACTTTGTTTGTGTTCTTGCCTTGGGTAGAGCCGGGAGACGAGTACGTGATCGAGGAACCCGTTGAGTATGCTTACGAGGTTCAAGCTTTCGTCAACTCGGAGAACTTTGCAGGCAAGATGACCATACCCTCGAAATCACTTCTATCTTTGCTTGCTAGTTGCTCGCTATTTTGCTATCATGTGATACCTACCACTTGCTATATCATGCCTCCCATATTGCCATGTCAAACCTCTAACCCACCTTGTCCTAGCAAACCATTGTTTGGCTATGTTACCGCTTTGCTCAGCCCCTCTTATAGCGTTGCTAGTTGCAGGTGAAGATGGAGTTTGTTCCATATTTGGAACATGGATATGTTGGGATATCATAATATCTCTTATTTAATTAATGAATCTATATACTTGGTAAAGGGTGGAAGGCTCGGCCTTATGCCTGGTGTTTTGTTCCACTCTTGCCGCCCTAGTTTCCGTCATACCGGTGTTATGTTCCTTGATTTTTCGTTCCTTACGTGGTTGGGTGTTATGGGAACCCCTTGATGGTTCGCTTTGAATAAAACTCCTCCAGCAAGGTGAAAGATCGTGGATGTCACCTAGAGGGGGGTGAATAGGCGTTTTAAAATAATTATGGTTTAGGCTTGAACAAATGCGGAATAAACCTAGCGGTTAATTTATCAAGCACAAAACCTAAAACAACTAGGCTCACCTATGTGCACCAACAACTTAAGCTAAGCAAGATAAGCAACTATGTGATAGCAAGATATATGACAAGAAACAATATGGCTATCACAAAGCAAAGTGCATAAGTAAAGGGGCTCGGGTAAGAGATAACCGAGGCACGCGGAGACGACGATGTATCCCGAAGTTCATACCCTTGCGGATGCTAATCTCCGTTTGGAGTGGTGTGGAAGCACAATGCTCCAAAAGAAGCCACTAGGGCCACCGTAATCTCCTCACGCCCTCGCACAATGCAAGATGTCGTGATTCCACTAAGGGACCCTTGAGGGCGGTCACCGAACCCGTACACTTTGGCAACCGTTGGAGGCGGTCACTGGTACCTGTCAAATTGCTCGAGGCGATCTCCACAACCTAATTGGAGAACCCGACGCTTTCCTGGAGCTTTACACCACAATGATTGAGCTCCAGACACCACCAACCGTCTAGGGTGCCCAAGCACCCAAGAGGAACAAGCTCTAGGGTGTCCAAACACCCAAGAGTAACAAGCTCAAGGGTACCAAGCACCCAAGAGTAATAAGCTTCTCAACTTGTAACTTCCACGTATCACCGTGGAGAACTCAAACCGATGCACCAAATGCAATGGCAAGGGCACACAGAGTGCCCAAGTCCTTCTCTCCCAAATCCCACCAAAGCAACAAATGCTAGGGAGGAAAATGAGATGAAGAACGAAAAGGAGAACACCAAGAACTCCAAGATCTAGATCCAAGAGGTTCCCCTCACATAGAGGAGAAAGTGATTGGTCGAAATGTGGATCTAGATCTCCTCTCTCTTTTCCCTCAAAAACTAGCAAGAATCCATGGAGGGATTGAGAGTTAGCAAGCTCTAAGAAGGTCAACAATGGGGGAAGAACATGAGCTCAAAGGATAAGGTTCATTGGGGAAGAAGACCCCCTTTTATAGGAGGGGGAAAATCCAACCGTTATGTGCTCAGCCCGCACACGAGCGGTACTACCGCTCCACGAGCGGTACTACCGCTCGGGCGGAAAAAACAGGGAAATTGAGCAACAACACATGAACCTTGGGGCGGTAGTACCGCATATGAGCGGTACTACCGCTCACCCCAGCGGTACTACCGCTGGAGGAGCAGAACATGGGACCAAACAAGGCAGGGCAGAGCAGGGTATGACGGCAGTAATGCAGTAGCGGTACTACCGCCCGACCGGAGTGGTACTACCGCTTAGGCGGTACTACCATGCCTTACTACCGTGCAACTACTGCTAAACCCGACACGAAAAGAGAAGGACCCAAAATCGAGGCGGTAGTAGAGCGGTACTGCAGCGGTACTACGGCTGAGAGCACCAAGCGGTACCACCGCTGGGACCAGACAAAAGCCACTCTCAAGAAAACAAGAACTGCCATAACTTCTGCATATGAGCTCCGAATTGAGCAAACTCAAGCTTGTTGGAAACAAGACGACGATTAGCATCAAAACAGCGAAATCTCCAACCGAGAAGAGGCAGGGTAGCTTATAGTAAGAAGAGGCAGGGGAGGTATGCCTAACAAATAGAGTAGTGAAACCTCCAACCGAGAAGAACCGGCAAAACCTCCAACATCGAAAACATCATAGAAGATGCGAGTGGGCTCCGTTTTTGATGAACTCGAGCTTGTCACCAAGATGACCATAAGCTCCAAAACTCACAAAGAGAAGAACCAAACAAGAACCAATAAAGATGATGCAAGGATGCAATGGTTTGAGCTCTCTACGAACGATGCGATCAAGCTACTCATCGAGAGCCCCCCTTGATAGTACGACAATCGATCCTATAACCCGGTCTCGCAACTACCACTATGAGACCGGTAAAATAGAAAACCTATCAAGGGCAGACCTTTGTCTTGCACATAGTCCACTTGAGCTAGATGATGACGATCTTGACTTCCTCAAGTTGGACCACCTTTCTTGATTGTGTTGGCTCGGTGAAGACTAGTTGATTGCTCCCCATACTCCACTATGGGTGAGCCACTCTTCGGCACATCTTCATAAATCCATTGTTACCATAATGGACGGCAAGCTTCAAGCATTTGATCTCTTCATGATGCTCCACTTGAACTTGCACATCGCCACCTAACCCCACAAAGAACTCTCACGAAAACCATGGGTTAGCAAGCAAAGCGTAATGGACAATGCTTACCATACCATGGGATCACTTGATCCCTCAGTACATCTTGTATGCTTTGTGTGTTGATCAACTTGATTCATTCTTGACTTAATCTTGATCAACCTTTAATCTTTCCAATTCTCCTCATTTGGATGATGTTTTGAAGGTAGACATGAATGATCACACAATCTTCTTCTTCAAGACATGCTTGCAATAAGCTCAACACTCACATGACCAATCTTTGGATAATTCCTTGGATAGCGCCTTGGTCGACACCAACTCTCCTTGAAACCAACACATGTACTCCAAGAAAATCCTATGGACAAAACCTTAAAGTATAACTCAAGGCAACCATTAGTCCATAGAGATTGTCATCAATTACCAAAACCAAACATGGGGGCACCGCATGTTCTTTCAATCTCCCCCATTTTGGTAATTGATGACAATCACTTTCAAGAGAGTTTATATAAGGAATTATGCATCACCATGCAATGCAACAACCAATAATGCATGTGAATGAGATACAAATGCTTAGGAACAAAACCAAAGCAAGGAGAAAACTCTAAAGACTTCTCCACAAAACTCTCTGAAACTTCTCCCCCATTGGCATCGATTGCCAAAATGGGCGAAAAGCTAAGAAGACCAATATAAAAGGTGTTCCTCCAAAAGGTGTGTATTTCTCAACAAGAGAGTGGAATGCCATACACATATCCAAAGGTAATACTTGGAGGAAGACCAACTACATTGAGGCACCAAGATTGCTAAAGGAGGATATGCCACAAAGACATAACCGAGAGAGACACAAGCAATCAAGCAATCAAAAGATACCGATTGAAGCAAGCTATCAAAAGATACCAATTGAACCAACTAGACCAATGATCCTACGTGCCACATGAATAAAGGAGTGTTCTAGAGAAACTAGAGAAGCTCCCCATGATTTGTGCACGCATAAGAATATTTGTATTTGGATACAAAGTGCACAAAATAGGATCATAGCTCCCCCAGAATCAATAGAAACTTATAACAAGTGCAAGTGAGCATATAGGAAACAAAGCCTAGAACTTGCAACAAACACATGGTTGAGCAACAAATAAAAGAGGTAACTTAAGAATGGGCTCAACCAAAAAGATGTGTGTGAGTCAAGGCAATGCACTTGAGAAGACTAATGTACGGATGAGCATTAAGCATCAATAAAGTCTTGAAAGAATGAGGCATATGGTGCAAGACCTATCATTCCAACACACCACTAGCAAATGGGTTCACAAGCTTACTAATAAGCAAATAAAGAACCTATGCTTGTGACAACCCGTGGTGAAGATAGAAGATGAAAGCCTCATCAAGATGAGGGATACCAATTAAGATTGCAAAAGCCTCGTAAAGATAAGCATGAGGAAAATAATCTCCACCACACAAGAGTGCATCAAGATGCAACGAAAGAAGACACGCACTCAAGGCAAAAGCTTTCACGGAGCCACCAAAGAAATAACATAAGAAAGACAAGGTGGATGTGAAAGAAAGGATATCATCTAGAGATATAATTTCTCTCAAGTGTATAAGGTTCTAGGTAGACGAAATCATGATGATATATATCTACAAAGAAGGATGTACACCCAAAATAGTTATAACACGAAGGAACAAGATATCCAAAAGGAAGTCATACATATACCAATAAGATATTTGCTTGGAAGCATAGCACTTGGCTAGATATGGTCTTATTGTATATAAATGAATTCCTACCACACCCCCATCAAAGACATCACAACTAGCAACATGAGATCATTGTTGAGATGCTTTGAGAAAGAAAACAAGTATCACACGATGGAATGAATATCATGCCAAGATGCAACCTACACAAGGTTGAATGCAAGAAAAGAATGCATGAATAGATACTTGTTACCGAGATATCATTGGAAGGATGTAGTAGATACCAATTAAAGGTAGATAGTAGTTCATTGATCATCCTAGCTTGACTCCAGTAAGTACATGGTGACACCACCTTCCTTGTGAGTGAGCCGAGCATCCAATGCATCTTCAATTGTTCCTAGAACAACAACACAAACAAAATGGTACACAAACTCATTGGGACCAAAGAGTTAGAGAACCAACAATACATAGGACAAACTCCACATAAATATGTGCATATAGAAATGAAGTAGAATTTCATGCACATCTCATCCAATTTGAGACTTGGTGGAGTTTCCCTTATATATTGGGTCAAGGAAAGAAAGCATGCCAAAGATACTACACGAAGAAAATATGCATGCTCAAGACTTTCAAGAACCGATACCAAATGACAAAGAAATGCCAAGATAAGAAAGGATACCAAATGAATAAATCATCACTTGGAGGATATCATTAAATGATACATCAAGGAATGAGATATCCATTGATACACAAAAAGAAAGATGTACAACTCCCAAAAGAGAGAATGGTTTCAAACAAAGCAAGTGCTCTACAAAGTTTCATGATGGCACAAAGTACCAAAAGAAACGATTTGCATTCCACCAACACACACTTGAAAAGGATCACAAGGTGAGCGCTCTAAGAAAAATAGGATAGCTCCCCCAAGCATTGTGCATTGTAGAGAATTTGCATTTGAATACAAAATGCACAAGGTGGGATCACCACTTTCACTATATCTAGAAAACACTAGACAAGATCAAGAAATAGACAAGATCCACAAGAAGTATGGAATACAATGGGAGTTGGCACAAACTAGGCAAGAGATAAGGCAAACAAAAGCGAAGGCTAATGTAAAGATGATCAATAATTTCTACCACACAAGTGAGTACCAATTGTCAAAAGACAAGAAGTATTTGGAAATAATTCCCGGTGGTAGATTGCAAGGATATCCAACATCATCTTCACACCAAACACAAGCAAATTGCAACTTGTAGAGCTAACATGCCACCTAGGAACAAGATAATTTACAATATCAACTCTAGGTGACAATATCTCAAATGTACACATTTTCTAGGCTAGTAATATAAACATAGCATATTACTCCCCCATAATGTGATACCAATAAAGGATATACAAGAGGCAAAAGGAGGATCCAACAAGAGATAATTAATGGACTATTTAGAATTTGAATTTCTCATGAGAAGACATACCACATAGTGACTAGATAAGCTTGCAATATCAATTCTAAGTGGTATTTCCCATGTACCCACCTTTATAGAATTGTGAAGTGCACAAAGCACATCACTCCCCCATAATGGATATTCCATTAATCTCTCACAAGAGCCAACTAAGAAATAAACAAGATGCAAAAGGCTCAACGCGTGACACACACGTACATGATGTGCAAACCAACACACACATACTTGATTGCTCAAGATAATCAAGTTGGAAGCACAACATATACAAACACATGCAAGGAACAAAGCCAAACATGGGGGCACCGCATGTTCTTTCACAAGGCCCAACCTTGGTTTTACATTTGCACTAACAACCTATCACCTTCCCTTGGGTTCTGCAGACTCAAGGGTCATCTTTATTTTAACCCCCCAGGCCAGTGCTTCTCTAAGTGTTGGTCTGAACCGAGTAGACTGCGGGGCCACCTCGGGCAAACTTGAGGTTTGGTTTTACTCGTAGGATGTCTCATCCGGTGTTGCCCTGAGAACGAGATATGTGCAGCTCCTATCAGGATTGTCGGCACATCGGGCGGCTTTGCTGGTCTTGTTTTACCATTGTCGAAATGTCTTGTAACCGGGATTCCGAGTCTGATCGGGTCTTCCTGGGAGAAGGAATATC